>NC_086452.1:206067690-206152690 GCF_028390025.1 Pseudophryne corroboree
GAATATAGGGATAGCAGTATATGTGAGATACACGGAATGGAAATCACACAGCAGCTACTGACACACACACAGTCACATGTACAATGCAGAAATTATAACAAACAATAAAACTGAACTGGACTAGCAATACTAAGTAACTGCACTACAAAGTAAGCTATACATGTATATACTGTAGATATAACAATGCACAGTAAAGACTGGATGTATATCCCAGGGTACATGTACTAAATAGCTCTGAATGTATGCACATGTTCTTAACTAACACAATCTAAAAGATATGTAGAATAGTTAGGTGTCCTGTAAATGCTCAGCGCTGATGATGCAGGCGGCTTTACAAAGGAGACATTGACCAGCAGTCCCAAAGTCAGCTCAGCATGTGTGTAATGGCACCCAAACGCTGACAGGGAGTGAGGGAGACAGAGAGATGCAGCTCCAGGGCGGGAACATTAGCAGTAAATGGCGCCTGGGGCTGGGGGAGGGGCTACAGGTCAGAGCCTTATCCCCTTGCTGGACTTCACCACTGGGTACTGCGGGCCTTAGCAAAACGAATTATGAGGTAATCCGACCTGTGCCCTTTGCTCTGGTGGTCTAGTGGGGTCCCTGTACTGCCACAGTGTCCACGCCAGCGCACTCGATCCATCTCCTAAAGACTGCGCCGGATCGCGATTTCCATCGGGTCTTGCCTGGGGGACCCTCTTACCTCCTCCCTTGATGCAGCCACGCAACCCCGGAGAGCAGCGGCAAGTGTGTATGCCCTACTTGAATATACATATACACACACACATACATATACAGTGGTCGAAGTGGACATTTTGAAGTGGGGGTATGGAAAAGTGAAGGTTGCAATTATGCGCGCGCCTCCGGAAGAGGGGGTGTGGCCACTCAAATGGGGGCGTGTCCTTCAGTGTATTAGGACCCCTTATACTATCTAGAAATTCTTATACTATCTAGAAATTCACATTACAGCACACGGAATGAGCCGAAATTCACACTACAGCACATGGTATGAGCCAAAATTCACACTACAGCACATGGTATGATCCGAAATTCATATTTTACCACACAGTATGAGCCTAAATTCACATTACAGCACACCGTATGAGCCGAAATTCACATTACAGCACACAGTATGAGCCGAAATTCACATTACAGCACACGGTATGAGCCGAAATTCACATTACAGCACACGGTATGAGCCGAAATTCACATTACAGCACACGGTATGAGCCGAAATTCACGTTACAGAACACGCTATGACCCAAAATTTCAGATTTTACCACACTGTATGAGCCGAAATTCACATTATAGCACACGGTATGACCCGAAATTCACATTACAGCATACGGTATGAGCCAAAATTCTGATTTTACCACATGGTATGAGCCGAAATTCACATTATAGCACATGGTATGAGCCGAAATTCACATTATAGCAAACGGTATGACCCACAAATCAGGGACAGGGAGAGAGAGTGACAGCAAGGACTGAGAGAGTGACAGCAGGGACTGAGAGAGTGACAGCAGGGACTGAGAGCGTGACAGCAGGGACATAGGGTAACATTACCTGATATGTGCAGCGGAGGTGCGGAAGGGACTGTGGTTGTCGGTGGCGGATGAGCCCATGGTCTGCGGGGGATGCGGCGGTACTAAGCTGTCCTTCTTCGCTGAGGCGTTGATGTCCCTCTGACCACCGCCAGTTGTGGTCTGCGGTGGTCAGCTTTCAATGGCGGTGCAGCGTGCAGAAGTGAGCGCTGGTCAGCGGTGGGAGGCGGGCAGCTGTGATATAAATATATCATTTTTTTACATTTATTTTATTTATTTTTCCCTGTCCCTGCGTCCAAGTGATCTGGGGGTGAGCTGGAGTCCAAGTGATCTTGCCCAGATCACTTGGACTGCAGCTTACCCCCAGATCACTTGGACTGCAGCTCACCCCCAGATCACTTGGACTGCAGCTCGCCCCCAGATCACAAGGGGGGGAGCTGCAGTCCAAGTGATCTGGGGGTGAGCTGCCCAGACACTTGCCACCAAGCACAACTCCCCCCACCCCTCGCCTTAGTGGTCCTGGTTCCTCAGTCCCGGAGGAAGCAGATGCTGCCGGAGATGCTGAGGGCACGGAAATAGAGGTAACAGCGCTGCCTGTTGTCTCCGGAGCTGCCGCTGCTGTAGGCAACTCCAACATCGGGAGGCGCGGGGCGGCAGGGAGGGAGGGGATAGGGAGACGTGGGGTGGGAGGGAGGGGATAGGAAGACGCGGGGCGGCAGGGAGGGAGGGGATAGGGAGACGTGGGGTGGGAGGGAGGGGATAGGGAGACGCGAGGTGGAAGGGAGGGGATAGGGAGATGCGGGGTGGGAGGGAGGAGATAGGGAGGCGCGGGGCGGCAGGGAGGGAGGGGATAGCGAGACGCGGGGCGGCAGGGAGGGGATAGTGAGACGCGGGGTGCGAGGGAGGGGATAGGGAGGCGCGGGGCGGCAGGGAGGGAGGGGATAGGGAGGCGCGGGGCGGCGGGGAGGGAGGGGATAGCGAGACGCGGGGCGGCAGTGAGGGGATAGTGAGACGCGGGGTGGGAGGGAGGGGATAGGGAGACGCGGGGCGGCAGGGAGGCGCGGGGCGGCAGAAAGGGAGGGGATAGGGAGGCGCGGGGCGGCGGGGAGGGAGGGGATAGCGAGACGCGGGGCGGCAGTGAGGGGATAGTGAGACGCGGGGTGGGAGGGAGGGGATAGGGAGACGCGGGGCGGCAGGGAGGGAGGGGATAGGGAGGCGCGGGGCGGCAGGGAGGGAGGGGATAGGGAGGCGCAGGGCGGCAGGGAGGGAGGGGATAGCGAGACGCGGGGCGGCAGTGAGGGGATAGTGAGACGCGGGGTGGGAGGGAGAGGATAGGGAGACGCGGGGCGGCGGGGAGGGAGGGGATAGCGAGACGCGGGGCGGCAGTGAGGGGATAGTGAGACGCGGGGTGGGAGGGAGGGGATAGGGAGACGCGGGGCGGCAGGGAGGGAGGGGATAGGGATGCGCGGGGAGGGAGGGGATAGGGAGGTGCGGGGCGGCGGGGAGGGAGGGGATAGCGAGACGCGGGGCGGCAGTGAGGGGATAGTGAGACGTGGGGTGGGAGGGAGAGGATAGGGAGACGCGGGGCGGCAGGGAGGGAGGGGATAGCGAGACGCGGGGCGGCAGTGAGGGGATAGTGAACGCGGGGTGGGAGGGAGAGGATAGGGAGACGCGGGCGGCAGGGAGGGAGGGGATAGGGAGGCGCGGGGCGGCGGGGAGGGAGGGGATAGCGAGACGCGGGGCGGCAGTGAGGGGATAGTGAGACGCGGGGTGGGAGGGAGAGGATAGGGAGACGTGGGGCGGCAGGAAGGGAGGGGATAGGGAGGCGCGGGGCGGCAGGGAGGGAGGGGATAGGGAGACTTCTCTTGCCTTTCAGATGCTCCAATTAAATATATTTTACAAAAAAAAAAAAATATTTTGATAAGTAAGCCCAGACCAGGGCCGGCCGCGGCGAGGGTCTAGCCTGCCACAGCCGTCAGTCACCTCACCTACGCCAGTGTGTTGATTTCCCTGCTCCATGTCTCTAACAGAAATAGACGGAGCTGCGCGTATGAGAGAGCAGGTCAGGAGACGGGCGCCGCACAAGCGCACGGCATGTTCGTGCTGACGGCGCCTAGGATGCGTGTTAGGCTGTCAGTGTGGGCGGCGCCCGTCTCCTGACCTGCTCTCTCATACGCGCAGCTCCGTCTATTTCTGTTAGAGACATCATGGAGCAGGGAAATCAATACACTGGCGCCGGTGAGGTGACTGACGGCTGTGGCAGGCTAAACCCTCGCCGCGGCCGCCCCTGGTCTGGGCTTACTTATCAAAATATATTTTTTTTTTGTAAAATATATTTAATTGGAGCATGCCGCCCTCCAGTGGCCAGCGCCCATAGGCAGCTGCCTAAAGCTGCCTAATGGTAGCGCCGGCCCTGGTTGGAGCTTAGGATCAAGATCCAACTCTACACCCCTATGTTATCCCTGTGGAACCCCAGTGTACCCCGCTGCAGAAACAAAAATTCTACTTCCCCTATTTTCATTGAAGACATTTAAAATTATTTTCTGATTCAATTATTTCTGTGGTTGAAAAACAACATTTCAAACATATCAGTTTGTATGTAGTCTAGCTTTAGTTGGGCACATGCCTAATTTTTACAGTATTTTTTTTTTTTTTCAATGCAGCAGGGAAAGTGCAGCTCTTATAAAACTGAAAACTTATGGGGGGAACTTTTTCAATGCCTGGAGAGAGACAAAGTGCCAACCAATCACACTTCTGTCATTTTTTAAAACACAGCCTGTAAAATGACGTTACTTGTTGGTTAGTAATTCTTCACTGGAGGACTGGTGGGCAATGTCGGAATGGGTCACTAAGGGGCACCAGGAAAATGCAGTGGTTGGGGCCCATTGAAGTGGTGTGAAGGATAAGGTGCTTCTGGCAGTGAAGGGTGTGTAATGACAGCAGCTGAGGAGGGACCAGGCTAGAGCCAGAGTACATACATATCAACTGTCCTAATTTTCGCGGGACAGTCCCATTTTCTTGCGACTGTCCCACCCACGGGCCGCAGTGTCCCGCAGTTGGGGGCGGGGGGCAGTTGGGAGGCTCCTGTCACTCAGTACTCTGCTTAGCAGAGTAGCAGTGAATAAACTATTTACTGGAGACAGAGGGAAAATGCCAGCAGCTCACAGAGTGCTGGGCATGCCCCTTCTGTGACTCCCCTTGTTCATAGATGGGCGCAGCTTTGCCGCACAGATGTCCCGCATCCCCATCAGAAATGTTGGGAGGTGTGAGAGTAAGTATAGGAAGAGAGGCAGGAGAGGACTGACAATGCTAAATTCCTTTGTCGTGTAAACAACCCTTATGAAGCTAAGAACACTGTACGCTGTTTACTTAAGAAGTACCGTAATGGTACGCTATCTGCGTAGCGATCGCTCAGCCGTAGGCGAGACGCTCAAGCGTCACGTTCGCTCACGGCCCAGTGATCACAGGACACGTTATTGGTTATGTCTAGGGGAAAGATTCGCTGTAACGTAGCGTACGCTAGAGACCACGAGGAGGTCACCAGCGATGCAGACGCTCACAACACTATACCTTGATATTAAACCTTATACCGATGAAACACACAGAATACCTTAATGTGAGTACAGGGTGTAAATGCAACCTTGTGTAACCTGACTATCTACAAAGCTGTTTGAGCGTCACCGACGCTCAAATGAACACTTATCACTATAGGAAATACACAGATACTGGTTTAGGTTTCCAAGGCCTATTAACTGTATTATGTCTAATATACTTGTGAAAGGGGATAACAGTACATATGATACACTACAATATAACAGAGACTTCCTAACCACAGAACTAAACTATAAATACAAAAAGACAATACTACACTGACCTAAATGCAATACGATACAATACTATAATACTATAAGGTATTTAAGAGAAAAAGAGGAGAGAGAGAGATAGAGAGAGAGAGAGAGAGAGATTGGCTCGCAGAAAGACAATGATTATGGAGAGAACTTACGCACAAAGGGTATGATCGCCAGCGCCTCGATATCCAGCTCCCGATTATCAGCAGATAACCGTTGATGAGAGAGTGAGAGCTGGATGTGGTCGGCCTGCCTATTTATGCCCCACACACAATGCAATCTCCTGGTCCTACAATCCCATTGTCCATTGGCCGAAGGAATTCGGCCCTGTATCATAACAAAAGGTCATAGGGTGATTCATACAGGTAGGCTGTGCTGATTTCCAACAGCTCAGGTGGGTGGGGAACTGGGTTTCCCGCCGCATACCTGAGTATGTGTAAATCATAGAAATGGACATAAACTTCTTATGTCCATAACTATTCGCACGAGCGATTAATACGCTCCAAACCAACACCGGAATATTGCTAATTAAATACTCTTCCGATGGGTACCAAACACTGCAGTATGATTCCTGTTAAACCCTTCGTACGATGCAAAGAGGGATTCCTCAGCTCTGGGACATTATACTTTAACCAAACTTACAGAAACTATCAAAGGGATCATGATCTATAAACTACATTAATTGTGAACATTTGTAACTAATGAGTCGCACGCTACGATCACATAAACTCTACCGTAAATGCGCATACTGCGCGTGCGAGTGCACGCTATTGCGGGTATGCGCTTCCACGGGAGAGCGTACGCATGCGCAGCACGGACCAGTGTGCGGTGCAAATATGGCAACGTGCATTGAGACATTTTTCTGACTTTGACAGTCCACCCTTTGGCAGTCAATAATAACTGCCACAAAACATTTAAGGAGAAAAATGTAAGTCAGGGGTTAATTGATTTCCATGGTTGGGTAGGGGAGGAGAGAGGAGAAGGTGTGAAGAGGGTATGACCTAGTGAGAAAGCAGGAGCATGTGTGTATGAGTCCATGTTTGGAGGGTCATGTATCATCGTGCCGTACGTGTGGTAGATCAAGCTTCGAGGTATTGCGAAGTATACATTTGAATTCCTTCTTATCCTGTGGTACAGGTCTGTGGATGGGCTGTCAAACTTTACCGAGCTCATTTCGGCTGTAGTTGTAACAAAATGGGGATGCACATTTTAGTTGATGATACATGAATGGGGGAGGTATGTGGTTGCTGATATCTGTGCCTGAATTCCCTATCGTCTATGTGTGTCATTACCTGAGGGTTGTAGAGATGAAGATAGAGAACACTTATGAAAAATGCAATGGTATTCTATGTCAGGGAAATGTACGTTCGTCGATTGAGGTCTTGATTGGTGTCGGTTGATCGGAGTCTTCTTCTTTGTGCTTTTGCTCATAAATCGTGAGTAAAGCAAACAACGTCCATGGATTTACAAAAAATGTTGGGCTATCGTGATTTTAAAGTTCCTAGGGAAACTGGGGTACCCATGGCATTGTCCATCAAAATCTTGTATATCAGGTCGACTGCTCTTCTTCTTTCCATCTTTCCGTTGTCGGCCCCTTGGCTCATCAAATCCTTCGTCTACGTGGGTCTTTGTACCTCGGAGGAAAACATAGAAATGGGTGAAAGACGGACCGTATACTCATTACATCATTACGTCATGGTTTCTAGCATTGGGTCATAAATCAAATCCAGGTTAATTACAGTTTCCTCACTCCTCAAGCTCATCACTTTTGTACTTTGTTTGCACCTCATCAAAGCCTGCCCGCATCTAAATATCAATCCAATAGATATAACGACACCCAAAATACATAGGAGAAACTTTCCAACATCCATTATGACTCCTTGAGCCCAGTCTCCTAAACCGGAGAACCAATTTCGCGGGTTCAACCATGACACCCAACCAGTCAGCTCATTACCTACAGCAGCAAGGGTGAGATTGTGTTTTCGACGAAATTCCCACTTTAATTGCAGAATATCGTCCATCTTTTGGTCTATGACCTCTACCGGATCCTCGGTGCTATTTGTGATATACGTGCAACACTTTATGCCGTACTGTGTTGCCAATGTAACACAATATCCGCCTGTTACTGCTGTAAGGTAATTAAGAACCATCCTATGCTGAACTAGTTCTGTTTTATAAGCTTGAAGTTCTCTTCCAGTGTATCTAAACGTGTCATCATACATTTCAGTGATATTATCTAACAAATTGGCGAGTGCGGAAATGTATCTATAATTCATCACACCTCGAGCGGTGCGAGTGAAATCTAACGCTACCAGAACCTGAATCCCGGTGGATTCATGGATAAGATCAGAGGCCGGATGCTCTAACCTTTCTGACAGTTGTCTTTTAACAAGGTGCTCGTAGTGAGTGTGAGTATAAGGAGTTTGGGCACCACGGTGTATGTCCTTCATTTTGTCATGTGTAACAGTCATTACTTCAGGCAATACTTTTCCAATATAACACAATCCTTCAGAGTTTGGGGCAAGCCACTTGTACGCCTTTCTCCCGCATATGAAATATGCATCATCGGGGAGAACATAAGGGACGGAGAAGGACATGACCATGTTACAAACCTTCCAGGTGAAATCTCCTGACCCTAATTCTTCCATCTGTCTAATGCACGTATCAGTTTGTACGATATGTGCACAGTATCCTGGTGATACCTCTCCAACTTTAGTAATCCTATTTCCTAAGGTATATCGATACCGGAATGATTTTCCTCTACTGGCTATGTGGCGTACGAGCTCTGTATCTGTAGGCATTCTATCTGCTCTGTGTGAAAAGGTCATGGTAAGGTTGCTCCATGACACTTCCCAATTTCCCGGTTTTCTGGGATTGGAGATGTTAAAACATATGAGGGACCTATCCACATGGTATTGGTGGAGCTTCAAACTAGGAGGGCTGGAGATGTTAAACCTCCGGTCCACCGGTCTCCCACCACTTAGCTCAAGTACCTCCCCTAACGTTAAAGGAAATGGTACTAGCCCTGATTTACTGTGACCCTGAGGTACTTGAGAGCATACCCAACAATCTGTTTGGTTTAACACGTTACCCACTAAGGAGTGATAGTCACTCAATGGATGCCGGTCTATATGGGTATTTAAAACTAGATTGACATTTCTTTATGCATCCATCTTCAACCAGATTATCACAGAGCCTACAGATACAATTTTCCTCAGCTAACAATCCATCACAATTTCTTCTATCGGATCGTTTTCTGATACTCGCCTTTGCTTGTTGGCTTGGTTGATCTTGGAAAACTACGCCTCCATCATCATAATCGGAACCCATTCCAGAACCTCTTTCGACCTCTATGGTACTCTCGCCGGAACAGACTGCTCTGGTCAACATCATGGTTAACATCAAAATCCGGACCACAGTCTCTTGGGGCAAGTCCATCTTTGAGGAGGAAATAGAGAAGAATGAGAAGGGGGAAAAAGAAATTTTAAAGGAGAGGGGATGGGAAGTGGAGAAAACAATAAAAGGGAGAGGGGAGTCGACAGCTGCTTTCGGTCTTCAAGGCTCAGGTGCCGCCTCAGTCCTCCTGGAACAGACACTCTAGTGATACAACCTCTACCGTCTGTTCCTTATCACGGGACTTCTCTGGATCAGCAACCTTCTTGCAGTGGGATGAATGGACCCAAGTCTCTCTCTCAGCAACCTTCAATGCTGTGGTGCTAGTCAATAAGACCTGGTATGGTCCTTCCCATCTATCAATAAGACAACCTGAGCGTAGAAAATTTCGTATCATTACATAATCCCCAGGTTCAATGTCATGACAATTACTATCTGGTAAATCAGGAATCACCAACTTCAGATTATCATTTTGATTCTTCAACTGCTTACTCATATTAATTAAGTACTTTACAGTTACTTCATTGTTACATTTCAAATCATCCTGAGGGTTAATCATGACATGCGGTTGTCGACCAAACAGAATTTCAAAAGGAGACAGATTAAGAGGGGACCTGGGAGTGGTTCTGATACTATACAAAACAATGGGTAAAGCTTCTGGCCACGTCAATCCTGTCTCTGCCATTACTTTACTCAATTTATTTTTAATAGTGCTGTTCACTCTTTCGACCTTCGCGCTCGCCTGTGGACGGTACGGAGTGTGCAGCTTACTATCAATTCCCATCAACTTACACATTCCTTGAAAGACATCACCTGTAAAATGGGTACCCCTATCACTTTCAATGATTCTAGGGATACCATATCTACATACAAATTCCTGCACAATTTTCTTAGCTGTAAACATAGCGGTATTTGTAGCTGTTGGAAAAGCTTCGACCCAATTCGAGAAAACATCTATACAAACAAGTACATATTTCAAATTTCTACATGGGGGTAGTTGAATGAAGTCAATTTGTATTACTTGGAAAGGGCCGCCGGCAGGTGGGATATGGGATGGTTCTGTTGGTATTGCTTTTCCAATATTCTTTCTCAGACAGGTAAGGCATGACATTGCTCTTTTACTAGCATGAGAGGAGAATCCTGGGGCGCACCAGTATGCTCTTACCAATTTGCACATCCCCTCCTTGCCTAGATGAGTCAGCCCGTGAGCTGCTTCAGCCAGACACGGAAGGTATGCCCTGGGGGCCACTGGTTTACCATGTCCATCCGTCCAGAGCCCTGAGGACTCCTGGCCATATCCCTTTGCCTTCCAGACTGCTCTCTCCTGCGTGGAACACAAATTCTGCATTTCACACAACTTTTGTGTGTTGATGGTATTAAATACCATCAGTTGTGTGGTGTCTGTCCGTATGGGGGTAGCAGCTGCAAGCTTTGCAGCTTCGTCTGCTCGGCTGTTACCAAGGGATACTGGGTCTTGGCTATATGTATGTGCTTTACATTTGATAACAGCCACTCTGTCGGGTTCCTGTATCGCTGTTAGAAGCCTTTTTATGTGAGCTGCATGCGCTATCGGTGTACCAGCTGCCGTCATGAAATTTCTGAGACGCCATAGCGCTCCGAAATCATGGACTACCCCGAACGCGTATCTAGAATCGGTGTAGATATTGGCAGACTTACCCTTAGCCAATTCACATGCTCTGGTTAGGGCGACCAGTTCAGCAACCTGGGCTGAGTGAGGTGGGCCTAGCGGTTCCGCTTCTATGGTGTCTTGGTCATCTACGACTGCGTATCCAGTACACAAGTCTCCCGAGTCTGACTGTCTGTGACAACTACCGTCCGTGTAGAACGTGAGTTCTGCATCTTCTAGTGGATTGTCACTGATGTCAGGCCTTGCGGTAAAATTTTGGGTCAAATATTCCATACAATCATGTGTATCTTCCTTTGCATTAAATCCTCCTTCCCCATCACTCTCACCTCCCACCCTTTGTGCCTGTCCAGGCACACCTGGGAGAAATGTTGCAGGGTTTAATGCACTGCATCTCCTTATGGTGATGTTTACGGGGGCCATTAATGCCAATTCCCATCTCGTAAACCTTGCTGATGAGACATGTCTGGTTTGGGCAGAATTCAATAAGGCCGATACCGCATGTGGTGTATGGATTGTGAGGTTGTGGCCTAGCACGACATCCTCGCTTTTCGTCACTAGCAATGCTATCGCCGCAACGCTACGCAAGCATGTGGGGAGGGATCGCGCTACCGTGTCTAGCTGAGCGCTGTAGTATGCAATTGGCCTGCTGGCATCACCGTGTTTTTGTGTTAGTACACCTGCTGCGCACCCAGCACTTTCTGTTCCGTATAGTTCAAAGGGTTTCCCATAGTCTGGCATACCTAATGCTGGTGCCTGCGTTAGGCACTGTTTGAGTCTCTCAAATGCTGTTTCGGATTCGTCTGTATGCGAAATCCGATCAGGTTTGTTTGAAGAGACCATTTCCTGCAAAGGTAGCGCCAATATGGAAAACCCTGGGATCCAATTACGGCAATACCCACACATTCCTAAAAACGTCCTGATCTGTTGCTGGGTTTGTGGCAGTGTCATGTCTCTAATGGCTTGGATTCTATCAGCGGTCAGGTGTCTCAATCCTTGTGTTAGACAGTGTCCCAAGTATTTTACCTTAGCTTGGCATAATTGCAACTTGTCTTTGGAGACCTTGTGACCTGTGTCTGAAAGATGAAACAGGAGCTGTTTCGTATCCTTCAGGGATGCCTCCAATGAATCAGAACACAGTAGTAGATCATCCACGTACTGTATCAACACTGATCCACTTTCCGGTTGGAAAGACTGTAAACAATCATGCAAAGCCTGAGAAAATATACTTGGACTATCTATGAAACCTTGGGGTAACCGAGTCCACGTGTATTGGACTCCTCTGTATGTGAATGCAAACAAATATTGGCTGTCAGGGTGCAGAGGTACCGAAAAGAAAGCGGAGCAGAGGTCAATAACAGTGAAAAATTTGGCAGTGGGAGGAATTTGCATTAGGATGACAGCTGGATTAGGCACTACGGGGAACTGACTCTCGACTATTTTGTTAATCCCCCTTAGATCCTGCACTAGCCTGTAACCCCTCCCCCCACTCTTTTTAACAGGGAAGATGGGACTATTTGCTGTGCTGGACGTTCTTACTAGAATGCCCTGTTGTAGCAAGCGCTCTATTACGGGAAAAACTCCTAACTCCACCTCTGGCTTCAGAGGATACTGTGGGATTTTTGGAGCTATCCTACCTTCTTTTACTTGTACTACTACTGGAGCTACGTTTGCCATTAATCCAGTGTCCTGTCCATCTTTTGTCCAAAGTGACTCTGGTATCTGAGATGTCATCTCTTCTATTTGGGATGGATTCCTATTTGTCATAATGGAATGTGACATTAATTTTGATGGGGAGTCTAACATGTCTCGTACTTCCTGAGCGTGATTCTCAGGGATGTCCAAGAATACACCTTCAGGAGTACAATAAATGACGCAACCCATTTTACATAGTAAGTCTCTTCCCAGGAGATTAGTTGGTGCAGATGCAGCCAGCAAAAAGGAATGCTTGGTATGCAAAGGCCCTATTGTAATCTCGGCTGGTTTGCTAACAGGGTAGTGCTGGACTACTCCTGTTACTCCTATGGCTGGAACTGTCCTACCAGTGGTTCTCATGCCCACTGTCGAATTGATCACTGACTTGGCCGCCCCTGTGTCTACAAGAAAGTTTAAAGTTTTACCGGCTACATTGATTGCAATCTCTGGTTCGCTTCCAAGACTGGCAATCAATTTAACTGGTTGCAGATTACAGGTATGGCCACACCCCTATTGGGTATGCTGACCTCCCTGAATCCCGCTGGCAGCAACTACTTGTGAGGGAGTTAGCTGGGAACTACCAGAGGCATGCCAATCTCTGTTTGGGGGATATCTTTTTGTTTCCCCTGTATGTGGCTCAAAACTCCGCCTCTGTGGACCCTGCTCCCAATGTCGTGTGTGGTGTTGTTGTCTAGGGGGTTGAAAAGATCTTTGTACATTTCTTACTCTACAGTCTCGTGCAAAATGTCCTGGTTTGTTACAAGAAAAACATGTTATTACACTTGCCTTACCCACAGGATTCGGTGGTACATACGCAGGCTGCCTTGTGGTCAGCGCCTGTATACTTACGGACATCAACTTATCACTTTGCGACTCCCTGTGCCTAGTGATATTTCTGTCGTGATCAATAGCAGCCTCTCTCAAGGTGGACACTGACAGACCTCGCCAACATGGCTGCGTGGTCTGTACCCTAGCTTTTAATGTTTCTTTCAAACCATCCATCAGTACAGATACTGCTACTTCTCGATGGTTTGGGTTGGTCTTTATGTCTTCTATACCAGTGTACTTTGCCATTTCTAATAGTGCCCGGTGAAAATATTCTATTGCCGTTTCGGACTCCTTTTGCTTAATGGAAAATATTTTATTCCATTTAACAACGGCAGGGAAATACTCCTTTAGCTGTAAATTTATCCTTTTTACATTATCCTTGTTGTACACGTCTGTAAGCGGTACATCTTTATCCAATGCACAATCAGCTAAAAACTGAGTTGCATCGACATTGGAAGGTAAACAAGCTCTTAGCAGTATCTGCCAATCCTTGTTGTTGGGTTCTACCGTGTTACCTAAATCCCTGATATATTTTTGGCTAGCAACTAAATCCTTCCTGGGGTCAGGAAATTCGGACACTATTGTTCTTAATTCCATTCTGGAAAATGGAGTGTACATGGCAATGTTCCTTATGGGAGTGGCTCCAGACACATCTGTTTTTCCATTGGGAACTGCTATTACCCTTACAGGAGCAATTCTAACAGCCTCTTCCTGTGTAGATTCTACAGCTTGTTGTGGTACAATTGTTTCAGTGTAGTGCATGGTGCCGTACTTACCCGTTGACACGACCTCACCTATCCCTCCGCTAGGGGCTTTCACTAATCTCGTGGGTGTCGCTGTGCCTACTGTGGTCTCTGCTATGGTGGCTGCAAGAGAGAGAGCTGAAATTGTTGCTGAATCGTCTTCTTGATCACACTCCTGAGGAAGGTTCAAAACAGGGTACATCTTGCACGGGTTAATACTTGCATGAGTTATTTGGTTAACATCATTAACATTTACAGTGTTACTAAGAGTTTGTGTTTTACAACCCAGTGCGTTTCTCTCCGCAATCAACTTCTCTCCTGCAATGTATGGTGGAGGAGGAGCTGTGGCAATCAACTTCCTGACTGCCCCAGATCCCGCCGCCAGAGCCAAACCTCTCTGTATCTCACCTTCCTGGTGCCATAACTGTAAATAATCATGATGCTGAATTCGTCTCTTTGCTGATTTTACGAGACATATCCTCCTCCTTAAATTTTGTAACACCTCTGGACTGAAGCTACCTATTCTTGGGAACTTGTCCCTGTCTTGTACAGTCATTCTCTCCCATTCATCACATAAAGATTCGGTGTGAATTCCATATTTTTCACACATTACATATCGTGCCGACCCAACTGGTCGGTTCACAGAATCAACCTGAACCAGGGTTGATCGCCCCCTACCTGAGCAACTGGCCCCCATAGTCTGTAGGTGTTGCTTAGTCCTCCTTGGATTTTCTGTATCAAGGTTTTCAGCAAGCCTTTACAGACAACCAAATTACTCCACAGTAGGCCGGCGGTGGCGGTTTACCGAGTACCCCACTCACTCGCCCACCTCGACCAATACGACCTGTAAACACCGTTATGATGCCAGCGTACTCGATACAGGGCCCCTATGGAACCTTCAGTTTACTGGAACATATGAGGGTTACCCGCAGGACACTTACTCTTTCCAGTAAAGTTGGGGTTGTTAGATAGTTCCTGAGTGACCAGCGAACTTCCCTTCCAAAAATAAAAAATTACACAAATCACGTCAGAGTGTACAAATAGCGTTTGTGACCACTTTACTCTAATGGTATTTAGGTCAGATTACTAACTACTGCACACAATTACGTGTGGTCCAATCGTTCAGTACACGAGCACTACTTGTCATGTACTGAAAGATCAATGGAATCGATGTTTCCGGCCGCGATTCCTTCAGCAAGAGCTTATGGCCTATATGGGTTCTGCACCAACACCCCAGGCGTTGTGCCACTGGACTTTTATAGCGGACCTTTTACCTTACGACCTCCTGGTCTTGTTCTTTATGACCTCCTGGTCTTGTTACCTTATGGTCCGCTATACTCTAATGCTCAAATATTATTTAACCAGAGATGCCTCCCTGGCCACCGTATATGTCACTTACACGTATGTTCCTTAACGAGTACCCGACTTTCCTTTTGGTTCCACCTTTAAAATTGTATAAACTTTTGTATACAAAACACACTCACTCAACACATGTACACTTTGTTTCTATATCTATTTCTGCGCAGAAATTGTCTTCAGGCCAAAAGTGTTACCAATTAGGAGCAGGATCTGTTAAACTAAATTTCAGATTTTCTAAAAACAGATTTGCGTTATTTACCGCTTCGCGTTATCTACCGCTGTGCGTTACTTATCGCTTTTGCGCTAATTATCGCTTTGCGCTAATTATCGCTTTTCGTGACTTGGGCTACGTGGGCGTAACCAGACGCTACGTTGCGTAATGAACGCTGCGTGCGTCTGCCTTTTGGATTGCGTACGCTAGTCTTTGTTAGCGACACGTGTACGCAATGCAAAGGATCCACCGTAACACAATATATTTATTTATCAATGTAGATGATCCCTGATCATCTACCGCAATCCACACTGACTGCCTTGTATCTCAGACAAACCGTGTGTTTGTTCTATACTTTAACTATTACCTCTACTTTTAAATAACAGCAAATCTCTTTTTAGCACTTTCTATCAACTATAAAAAAAATTGGCAAACAGGAATAGTGATATACGAAATTTGAAAAAGAAATGCAGATAAATGTATGCGTACGCAAGACAAAAGAAAAATAAACAGTTTTAAAAGACACAAGCGTTTTGTTCTTACTTCCGGTTACCGGATTCCTTCAGCACTCTTTACCTAAGCGAAGCAGACGCTTATCCCGCCAGCACTATGAGACAACCTCCCACCCTTTGCTGGAGGGATAATGTCTGCTGATCTACCTAGTGCAGATGTGAAAAGGACCGGACGAGCCCGCAATTGACAATGCTAAATTCCTTTGTCGTGTAAACAACCCTTATGAAGCTAAGAACACTGTACGCTGTTTACTTAAGAAGTACCGTAATGGTACGCTATCTGCGTAGCGATCGCTCAGCCGTAGGCGAGACGCTCAAGCGTCACGTTCGCTCACGGCCCAGTGATCACAGGACACGTTATTGGTTATGTCTAGGGGAAAGATTCGCTGTAACGTAGCGTACGCTAGAGACCACGAGGAGGTCACCAGCGATGCAGACGCTCACAACACTATACCTTGATATTAAACCTTATACCGATGAAACACACAGAATACCTTAATGTGAGTACAGGGTGTAAATGCAACCTTGTGTAACCTGACTATCTACAAAGCTGTTTGAGCGTCACCGACGCTCAAATGAACACTTATCACTATAGGAAATACACAGATACTGGTTTAGGTTTCCAAGGCCTATTAACTGTATTATGTCTAATATACTTGTGAAAGGGGATAACAGTACATATGATACACTACAATATAACAGAGACTTCCTAACCACAGAACTAAACTATAAATACAAAAAGACAATACTACACTGACCTAAATGCAATACGATACAATACTATAATACTATAAGGTATTTAAGAGAAAAAGAGGAGAGAGAGAGATAGAGAGAGAGAGAGAGAGAGATTGGCTCGCAGAAAGACAATGATTATGGAGAGAACTTACGCACAAAGGGTATGATCGCCAGCGCCTCGATATCCAGCTCCCGATTATCAGCAGATAACCGTTGATGAGAGAGTGAGAGCTGGATGTGGTCGGCCTGCCTATTTATGCCCCACACACAATGCAATCTCCTGGTCCTACAATCCCATTGTCCATTGGCCGAAGGAATTCGGCCCTGTATCATAACAAAAGGTCATAGGGTGATTCATACAGGTAGGCTGTGCTGATTTCCAACAGCTCAGGTGGGTGGGGAACTGGGTTTCCCGCCGCATACCTGAGTATGTGTAAATCATAGAAATGGACATAAACTTCTTATGTCCATAACTATTCGCACGAGCGATTAATACGCTCCAAACCAACACCGGAATATTGCTAATTAAATACTCTTCCGATGGGTACCAAACACTGCAGTATGATTCCTGTTAAACCCTTCGTACGATGCAAAGAGGGATTCCTCAGCTCTGGGACATTATACTTTAACCAAACTTACAGAAACTATCAAAGGGATCATGATCTATAAACTACATTAATTGTGAACATTTGTAACTAATGAGTCGCACGCTACGATCACATAAACTCTACCGTAAATGCGCATACTGCGCGTGCGAGTGCACGCTATTGCGGGTATGCGCTTCCACGGGAGAGCGTACGCATGCGCAGCACGGACCAGTGTGCGGTGCAAATATGGCAACGTGCATTGAGACATTTTTCTGACTTTGACAGGACACAGTGAGTGACTGCAGTATTTAGGATTATAGGTTTTTCCTTTTACTCCCACCCTTGCTGATTACTCTTGTACACCCACCCCTCCTACAAACAATAATATACATTTATCACATACATTTTCCTGCCCACAAATAATATGCACTTACACCCCACCCACACATAACAATAGCATACACTTACACCCCACTCCCCACAAATGACAACAATATACACTCACACCCCCTACCCACTAATCACAATAGTATAAACTTACACCGCCCTGCCTATTAAACATAATGTACACTAGTAACATACTCTCCAACTGTACCTTTTTAATAGGTACAGTACCTTTTTTTTATGGTCTGTACCGATTTTTGCCTCTCCAAACTATCATTGAAAGTATAGGAAAAGGGGCGTAGCCACGCCCCCCTTTACCCGCGGTCACGCCCCTTTTTCGGATTTGTACCGATTTTTCTGTGTAAGATGTTGGAGGGTATGTAGTAATATACTCACACCCCCTGACCACAAATCACAAGAGTACCCACTTACACCCCCTGCCCACTAATCACAAGAGTATACCTTAGCACCTCCCTGTCTACACATGACAATAGTATACCCTTACATCACCCCCTGCTCATGCATGATAGTATTCTTACATCCCCCCACACACATGGTAATAGTATACATTATATCCCCCCTTCCACAAATGAAATTAAAAAACACTTACATCCCTTTTTTCCCTTCCCAGACACTTACTTATTTTTGAAGGTCTTTCAGACTCCAGAGTTGCAGAGCTCTGGAGATAAGGTGAGGAGATAAGAAGGAGGGGCAGGGACTCAGGGTGGAGCAGGAAGAGGAGGCTTTGTCAGTACTCAGTATCTGTGAAGTGAGTAGTAATATAGCTGGTGCCCCGGCAATATGCATTAAGGTACTGCCAGCACAATCAGTCAGTACTGCAGCCAGTCCCGTCCCCTCCACCGAGGAGATCAGCTAGGTCACTCACTTGTATAATAGCCGGTGCTTCAGCTGAGCTGCATGATGTAAGGCACCAGAATGGAAAGCACCCCCTCTTGTCACTGGTCAACCTGTCTGCATCCAGAAATGGTCAGAGCTGCAGTTATTTTTCCTGCTGCCTCTGTCACACTGTGGGCAGGATTCAAATGTTCCTCGCTCCCTCCCACCCCCTATCGCGCCCACCGGCGGAATTCTAATGTTACTGCAGACGGGCATGACAACTTTATTTCAGCTCGCTACCTCCGGAGGTAGCGAGCTGAAATGCGTGTAAAGAGACCCGTTTGGGTGCCCAAATGGGTCTCTTTACGATTGCGCCCATTACTACTACTAGTTGGGTTTAGGCACTTGACGCACCTACATAAGACTGTAATGAGCGCAATCAGCGCGAAAACGGGGCACATTTTAATATTGCCCCACTATCTCCCGTCACTTTAGACGGGAGATAGAAGGTGCGATATGATTTGAATCCGCCCCTGTGTATGTAAAAGACAGTGCTTCTGCTAAACATAGCACTGCAACGGCACTGCTGTTGATGTCTGATAGGCAGTGGGGTCGAGAGGGGGGTATAAATTATCTGGGCCCAGGTCTGATAAGGGGGCCCAGTGGTGGTCGCAGCACCCCCCTTCCCCCCTCCCCCCCCCCCCTTAACTGGAACAGCTGCAGCTTTTTTTCTCTGCTCAGTATACACTGCTGTGTGCTGAGCTGCCATGTGACCAGTGAAGTGCTTAAAATACAATTTTATCTGTATTTTTTATAAGGGTGCATGGCCATGCCTCCTGTGATTAGGCCATCCCCCTGAAAAGTACCTAGGCCCAGTTAGGCTCTCTACTGCCCTGGCATGCCATGCTCCTGTGAGTTGGTGCTTCTCACGTGCTAGACAGGCCCCCAAAGAGGTGTGACCATGTCCCCAGCATGCTGTGCTCACAACCCCTCCAGGGGGGGCGCGGGGCTACAGGAAGTTGTTGTATTAGGGCCCAGGTTTTCTCTTGGCAGCCCTGCTGATAGGGACCAGCTCAAGCCTGCATAGGCCACACCCATGATAGTGGATGGAGCTCCAAAGTAGTAGGGCCCACAGGGGATTAACCTGGCAGCCATGTCCAAATCTGCTGGTAGGCAGCAACGCAGATCAAGGGCAGGTGAATGCGGCATACACTCCACTGGGTGTACACTGCCCTAGCCGGCAGCGCCCCATCTACTGGATCTGACATGGCGCCAAAGGCACGAGCCCCGCTGGCCCTGCCCTCTTTATGTCTCTGGATGCAACTACGTACATTAACCAGTTCCTGAGGCACATGAATCCCTCCAAAACAGAATCTAGGACATTTGGAAGGGAAGGGGTTTTCAGCGAGACGTGAAAGTACTCTTATAAGATTATCACTAACTCTTGTGCTCTTTGGTGTCTGTGTTCTCATTTATTGTAACACCATGCTTAGGCTTTAGACAAGCATAAAACAAGATACTGTATATACAGTATATTACATATACATATTTCTGCAGCAGGGTACATTGTGTTCCACAGGGAAACATCAGGGTGTAGAGTGGATCTTGATCCAGAGGCACCAACAGGCTAAAGCTTTAGGCTGTCCCAGGATGCAATAGGGTCTCCTCTATAAACCCCGCCTCCAGGCACTGGAGCACAGTTTCGAGTTGGTGCCTGCAGCAGCAAGTCACTTAAGAAGACTTCTAAGAAGACTTCATGGGCTGTAGTGCTGATATGTCAGTGTGACACACTATGCTGCGGCTCCATCTCCTCCCAAGCGGCACTGCATAGTCCCGCAGCCTGTTCCCGGATTTAGGCACGCGGTCGCAGACGCTTTCCTGGTTCACGTGGCTGCTACGTGGAGGAGGTAAGAGGGTCCCCCAGGCAGGACCCACCATTAAATCGCATTCCTGTCATGATCTAGGCAGACAGAGCGCGACACTGGCGTGGACACTGTCACCGAGCAGGGACCCCACTAGACCGCCAGGTCGGGTGTACTAACGCCATTTTAATAAGACTCTGTAGTACCAGGCAGTGAGGACCAGCATAGGGGAGCCGACGCTTGACCTGTAGCCCCTCCCCCGGCCCAGGGCGCCATCTACTGCAGATTTTCCCACCCTGGAGCTGCCTCACAGTTTCCCTCACTACCTGACTGAGATGCTGGCATAGCTGCGGCTGGTCTCTGGGACTGCAGGGCAAAGTGTCCCTTGCACAGTCGCCTGTAGACAGCGCTGTGACTTTACAAACACTTGAGTATTCTACATGTCTTTATTAGTGATGTGCACCGGAAATTTTTCGGGTTTTGTGTTTTGGTTGTGGGTTCGGTTCCGCGGCCGGGTTTTGGATTCGGACGCGTTTTGGCAAAACCTCACCGAAAAATTTTTGTCGGATTCGGGTGTGTTTTGGATTCGGGTGTTTTTTTCAAAAAACCCTCAAAAACAGCTTAAATCATAGAATTTGGGGGTCATTTTGATCCCAAAGTATTACTATCCTCAATAACCATAATTTCCACTCATTTTCAGTCTATTCGGAACACCTCACACCTCACAATATTATTTTTTGTCCTAAAATTTGCACCGAGGTAGCTGTGTGACTAAGCTAAGCGACCCAAGTGGCGGACACAAACAGTGGCCGACACAAACACCTGGCCCATCTAGGAGTGGCACTGCAGTGTCAGACAGGATGGCACTTGAAAAAAATACTCCCCAAACAGCACATGACGCAAAGAAAAAAAGAGGCGCACCAAGGTCGCTGTGTGACTAAGCTAAGCGACACAAGTGGCCGACACAAACACCTGGCCCATCTAGGAGTGGCACTGCAGTGTCACGCAGGATGGCCCTTCAAAAAAATACTCCCCAAACAGCACATGACGCAAAGAAAAAAAGAGGTGCAATGAGGCAGCTGTGTGACTAAGCTCAGCGACCCAAGTGGCCGACACAAACACCTGGCCCATCTAGGAGTGGCACTGCAGTGTCACGCAGCATGGCTCTTCAAAAAAATACTCCCCAAACAGCACATGACGCAAAGAAAAAAAGAGGCGTAATGAGGTAGCTGTGTGACTAAGATAAGCGACCCAAGTGGCCGACACAAACACCTGGCCCATCTAGGAGTGGCACTGCAGTGTCACGCAGGATGGCCCTTCAAAAAAATACTCCCCAAACAGCACATGACGCAAAGAAAAAAAGAGGCGTAATGAGGTAGCTGTGTGACTAAGATAAGCGACCCAAGTGGCCGACACAAACACCTGGCCCATCTAGGAGTGGTACTGCAGTGTCAGACAGGATGGCACTTGAAAAAAATACTCCCCAAACAGCACATGACGCAAAGAAAAAAAGAGGCGCACCAAGGTCGCTGTGTGACTAAGCTAAGCGACACAAGTGGCCGACACAAACACCTGGCCCATCTAGGAGTGGCACTGCAGTGTCACGCAGGATGGCCCTTCAAAAAAATACTCCCCAAACAGCACATGACGCAAAGAAAAAAAGAGGTGCAATGAGGCAGCTGTGTGACTAAGCTCAGCGACCCAAGTGGCCGACACAAACACCTGGCCCATCTAGGAGTGGCACTGCAGTGTCACGCAGGATGGCCCTTCAAAAAAATACTCCCCAAACAGCACATGACGCAAAGAAAAAAAGAGGCGTAATGAGGTAGCTGTGTGACTAAGATAAGCGACCCAAGTGGCCGACACAAACACCTGGCCCATCTAGGAGTGGCACTGCAGTGTCACGCAGGATGGCCCTTCAAAAAAATACTCCCCAAACAGCACATGACGCAAAGAAAAAAAGAGGCGCAATGAGGTAGCTGTGTGACTAAGATAAGCGACCCAAGTGGCCGACACAAACACCTGGCCCATCTAGGAGTGGTACTGCAGTGTCAGACAGGATGGCACTTGAAAAAAATACTCCCCAAACAGCACATGACGCAAAGAAAAAAAGAGGCGCACCAAGGTCGCTGTGTGACTAAGCTAAGCGACACAAGTGGCCGACACAAACACCTGGCCCATCTAGGAGTGGCACTGCAGTGTCACGCAGGATGGCCCTTCAAAAAAATACTCCCCAAACAGCACATGACGCAAAGAAAAAAAGAGGCGTAATGAGGTAGCTGTGTGACTAAGATAAGCGACCCAAGTGGCCGACACAAACACCTGGCCCATCTAGGAGTGGCACTGCAGTGTCACGCAGGATGGCCCTTCAAAAAAATACTCCCCAAACAGCACATGACGCAAAGAAAAAAAGAGGCGCAATGAGGTAGCTGTGTGACTAAGATAAGCGACCCAAGTGGCCGACACAAACACCTGGCCCATCTAGGAGTGGCACTGCAGTGTCAGACAGGATGGCACTTGAAAAAAATACTCCCCAAACAGCACATGACGCAAAGAAAAAAATGGGCGCAATGAGGTAGCTGTGTGACTAAGATAAGCGACCCAAGTGGCCGACACAAACACCTGGCCCATCTAGGAGTGGCACTGCAGTGTCACGCAGGATGGCCCTTCTAAAAAATACTCCCCAAACAGCACATGACGCAAAGAAAAAAAGAGGCGCAATGAGGTAGCTGTGTGACTAAGATAAGCGACCCAAGTGGCCGACACAAACACCTGGCCCATCTAGGAGTGGCACTGCAGTGTCACGCAGAATGGCCCTTCAAAAAAATACTCCCCAAACAGCACATGACGCAAAGAAAAAAAGAGGCGCAATGAGGTAGCTGTGTGACTAAGATAAGCGACCCAAGTGGCCGACACAAACACCTGGCCCATCTAGGAGTGGCACTGCAGTGTCACGCAGGATGGCCCTTCAAAAAAATACTCCCCAAACAGCACATGACGCAAAGAAAAATGAAAGAAAAAAGAGGTGCAAGATGGAATTGTCCTTGGGCCCTCCCACCCACCCTTATGTTGTATAAACAGGACATGCACACTTTAACGAACCCATCATTTCAGCGACAGGGTCTGCCACACGACTGTGACTGAAATGACTGGTTGGTTTGGGCCCCCACCAAAAAAGAAGCAATCAATCTCTCCTTGCACAAACTGGCTCTACAGAGGCAAGATGTCCACCTCATCATCATCGTCCGATTCATCACCCCTTTCACTGTGTACATCCCCCTCCTCACAGATTATTAATTCGTCCCCACTGGAATCCACCATCTCAGGTCCCCGTGTACTTTCTGGAGGCAATTGCTGCTGGTGAATGTCTCCACGGAGGAATTGATTATAATTCATTTTAATGAACATCATCTTCTCCACATTTTCTGGAAGTAACCTCGTACGCCGATTGCTGACAAGGTGAGCGGCGGCACTAAACACTCTTTCGGAGTACACACTGGAGGGAGGGCAACTTAGGTAGAATAAAGCCAGTTTCTGCAAGGGCCTCCAAATTGCCTCTTTTTCCTGCCAGTATACGTACGGACTGTCTGAGGTGCCTACTTGGATGCGGTCACTCATATAATCCTCCACCATTCTTTCAATGGTGACAGAATCATATGCAGTGACAGTAGACGACATGTCAGTAATCGTTGGCAGGTCCTTCAGTCCGGACCAGATGTCAGCACTCGCTCCAGACTGCCCTGCATCACCGCCAGCGGGTGGGCTCGGAATTCGTAGCCTTTTCCTCGCACCCCCAGTTGCGGGAGAATGTGAAGGAGGAGATGTTGACGGGTCATGTTCCGCTTGACTTGACAATTTTCTCACCAGCAGGTCTTTGAACCTCTGCAGACTTGTGTCTGCCGGAAAGAGAGATACAACGTAGGTTTTAAATCTAGGATCGAGCACGGTGGCCAAAATGTAGTGCTCTGATTTCAACAGATTGACCACCCGTGAATCCTGGTTAAGCGAATGAAGGGCTCCATCCACAAGTCCCACATGCCTAGCGGAATCGCTCTGTTTTAGCTCCTCCTTCAATGCCTCCAGCTTCTTCTGCAAAAGCCTGATGAGGGGAATGACCTGACTCAGGCTGGCAGTGTCTGAACTGACTTCACGTGTGGCAAGTTCAAAAGGTTGCAGAACCTTGCACAACGTTGAAATCATTCTCCACTGCGCTTGAGACAGGTGCATTCCACCTCCTTTGCCTATATCGTGGCCAGATGTATAGGCTTGAATGGCCTTTTGCTGCTCCTCTATCCTCTGAAGCATATAGAGGGTTGAATTCCACCTCGTTACCACCTCTTGCTTCAGATGATGGCAGGGCAGGTTCAGGTGTTTTTGGTGGTGCTCCAGTCTTCTGTACGCGGTGCCTGTATGCCGAAAGTGGCCCGCAATTCTTCTGGCCACCGACAGCATCTCTTGCACGCCCCTGTCATTTTTTAAATAATTCTGCACCACCAAATTCAAGGTATGTGCAAAACATGGGACGTGCTGAATTTTTGCCCAGATGTAATGCACGCACAATATTGCTGGCGTTGTCCGATGCCACAAATCCCCAGGAGAGTCCAATTGGGGTAAGCCATTCTACGATGATCTTCCTTAGTTGCCGTAAGAGGTTTTCAGCTGTGTGCGTATTCTGGAAAGCGGTGATACAAAGCGTAGCCTGCCTAGGAACTAGTTGGCGTTTGCGAGATGCTGCTACTGGTGCTGCCGCTGCTGTTCTTGCAGCGGGAGGCAATACATCAACCCAGTGGGCTGTCACAGTCATATAGTCCTGAGTCTGCCCTGCTCCACTTGTCCACATGTCCGTGGTTAAGTGGACATTGGGTACAACTGCATTTTTTGGGACACTGGTGACTCTTTTTCTGACGTCCGTGTACATTCTCGGTATCGCCTGCCTAGAGAAGTGGAACCTAGATGGTATTTGGTAACGGGGGCACACTACCTCAAGCAATTCTCTAGTTCCCCGTGAACTAACGGCGGATACTGGACGCACGTCTAACACCAACATAGTTGTCAAGGCCTGAGTTATCCGCTTTGCAACAGGATGACTGCTGTGATATTTCATCTTCCTCGCAAAGGACTGTTGGACAGTCAATTGCAAACTGGAAGTAGTACAAGTGGTCTTCCAACTTCCCCTCTGGGATGACGATCGACTCCCAGCAGCAACAACAGCAGCGCCAGCAGCAGTAGGCGTTACACTCAAGGATGCATCGGAGGAATCCCAGGCAGGAGAGGACTCGTCAGACTTGCCAGTGACATGGCCTGCAGGACTATTGGCTTTCCTGGGTAAGGAGGAAATTGACACTGAGGGAGTTGGTGGTGTGGTTTGCGGGAGCTTGGTTACAAGAGGCAGGGATTTACTGGTCAGTGGACTGCTTCCGCTGTCGCCCAAAGTTTTTGAACTTGTCACTGACTTATTATGAATGCGCTGCAGGTGACGTATAAGGGAGGATGTTCCGAGGTGGTTAACGTCCTTACCCCTACTTATTACAGCTTGACAAAGGCAACACACGGCTTGAAACCAGTTGTCCGCATTTCTGTTGAAATAATTCCACACTAAAGAGCTGATTTTTTTTGTATTTTGACCAGGCATGTCAATGGCCATATTCCTCCCACGGACAACAGGTGTCTCCCCGGGTGCCTGACTTAAACAAACCACCTCACCATCAGAATCCTCCTTGTCAATTTCCTCCCCAGCGCCAGCAACACCCATATCCTCATCCTGGTGTACTTCAACACTGACATCTTCAATTTGACTATCAGGAACTGGACTGCGGGTGCTCCTTCCAGCACTTGCAGGGGGCGTGCAAATGGTGGAAGGCGCAAGCTCTTCCCGTCCAGTGTTGGGAAGGTCAGGCATCGCAACCGACACAATTGGACTCTCCTTGGGGATTTGTGATTTCGAAGAACGCACAGTTCTTTGCTGTGCTTTTGCCAGCTTAAGTCTTTTCTTTTTTCTAGCGAGAGGATGAGTGCTTCCATCCTCATGTGAAGCTGAACCACTAGCCATGAACATAGGCCAGGGCCTCAGCCGTTCCTTGCCACTCCGTGTCGTAAATGGCATATTGGCAAGTTTACGCTTCTCCTCAGACGCTTTTAATTTGGATTTTGGGGTCATTTTACTGATCTTTTGTGTTTTGGATTTTACATGCTCTGTACTATGACATTGGGCATCGGCCTTGGCAGACGACGTTGATGGCATTTCATCGTCTCGGCCATGACTAGTGGCAGCAGCTTCAGCACGAGGTGGAAGTGGATCTTGATCTTTCCCTATTTTTTTAACCTCCACATTTTTGTTCTCCATATTTTAATGCGCACAACTAAAAGCCACCACAGGTATACAATGTAGATGGATGGATAGTATAGTATTATATTACTTATGGAGGACGAGTGCACTGACGACACAGAGGTAGGTACAGCCGTGGCCTACCGTACTGCTATATATATATATATAATATACTGTATAATAATAACGGACCTGGTGGACACTGTCAGCAGACTGCTAAACTAGTATGAAGAAAAAAAAAACCACCACAGGTATACAATGTAGATGGATGGATAGTATAGTATTATATTACTTATGGACGACGAGTGCACTGACGACACAGAGGTAGGTACAGCCGTGGCCTACCGTACTGCTATATATATATATATATATATATATATATATATATATAATATACTGTATAATAATAATAACGGACCTGGTGGACACTGTCAGCAGACTGCTAAACTAGTATGAAGAAAAAAAAAACACCACAGGTATACAATGTAGATGGATGGATAGTATAGTATTATATTACTTATGGAGGACGAGTGCACTGACGACACTGAGGTAGGTACAGCCGTGGCCTACCGTACTGCTATATATATATATATAATATACTTTATAATAATAACGGACCTGGTGGACACTGTCAGCAGACTGCTAAACTAGTATGAAGAAAAAAAAAACCACCACAGGTATACAATATAGATGGATGGATAGTATAGTATTATATTACTTATGGACGACGAGTGCACTGACGACACAGAGGTAGGTACAGCCGTGGCCTACCGTACTGCTATATATATATATATATATAATATACTGTATAATAATAATAACGGACCTGGTGGACACAGTCAGCAGACTTCTAAACTAGTATGAAGAAAAAAAAAGCCACCACAGGTATACAATGTAGATGGATGGATAGTATAGTATTATATTACTTATGGAGGACGAGTGCACTGACGACACAGAGGTAGGTACAGCCGTGGCCTACCGTACTGCTATATATATATATAATATACTGTATAATAATAATGGACCTGGTGGACACTATCAGCAGACTACTAAACTAGAATGAAGAGAAAAAAACCCACCACAGGTATACAATGTAGATGGATGAATAGTATAGTATTATATTACTTATGGACGACGAGTGCACTGACGACACAGAGGTAGGTACAGCCGTGGCCTACCGTACTGCTATATATATATATATATATATATATATAATATACTGTACAATAATAATAACGGACCTGATGGACACTGTCAGCAGACTGCTAAACTAGTATGAAGAAAAAAAAAAGCCACCACAGGTATACAATGTAGATGGATGGATAGTATAGTATTATATTACTTATGGAGGACGAGTGCACTGACGACACAGAGGTAGGTACAGCCGTGGCCTACCGTACTGCTATATAAATATATAATATACTGTATAATAATAACGGACCTGGTGGACACTGTCAGCAGACTGCTAAACTAGTATGAAGAAAAAAAAAAACACCACAGGTATACAATGTAGAGGGATGGATAGTATAGTATTATATTACTTATGGACGACGAGTGCACTGACGACACAGAGGTAGGTACAGCCGTGGCCTACCGTACTGCTATATATATATATATAATATACTGTATAATAATAACGGACCTGGTGGACACTGTCAGCAGACTGCTAAACTAGTATGAAGAAAAAAAAAGCCACCACAGGTATGCAATGTAGATGGATGGATACTATAGTTTTATATTACTTATGGAGGACGAGTGCACTGACGACACAGAGGTAGGTACAGCCGTGGCCTACCGTACTGCTATATATATATATATAATATACTGTATAATAATAACGGACTTGGTGGACACTGTCAGCAGACTGCTAAACTAGTATGAATGAAAAAAAACCCACCACAGGTATACAATGTAGATGGATGGATAGTATAGTATTATATTACTTATGGAGGACGAGTGCACTGACGACACAGAGGTAGGTACAGCCGTGGCCTACCGTACTGCTATATATATATATAATATACTGTATAATAATAACGGACCTGGTGGACACTGTCAGCAGACTGCTAAACTAGTATGAAGAAAAAAAGAAACACCACAGGTATACAATGTAGATGGATGGATAGTATAGTATTATATTACTTATGGACGACGAGTGCACTGACGACACAGAGGTAGGTACAGCCGTGGCCTACCGTACTGCTATATATATATATATATATATATATAATATACTGTATAATAATAATAACGGACCTGGTGGACACTGTCAGCAGACTGCTAAACTAGTATGAAGGAAAAAAAAGCCACCACAGGTATACAATGTAGATGGATGGATAGTATAGTATTATATTACTTATGGAGGACGAGTGCACTGACGACACAGAGGTAGGTACAGCCATGGCCTACCGTACTGCTATATATATATATAATATACTGTATAATAATAACGGACCTGGTGGACACTGTCAGCAGACTGCTAAACTAGAATGAAGAAGAAAAAAACCCACCACAGGTATACAATGTAGATGGATGGATAGTATAGTATTATATTACTTATGGACGACGAGTGCACTGACGACACAGAGGTAGGTACAGCCGTGGCCTACCGTACTGCTATATATATATATATAATATATACTTTATAATAATAACGGACCTGGTGGACACTGTCAGCAGACTGCTAAACAAGTATGAAGAAAAAAAAAAACACCACAGGTATACAATGTAGATGGATGGATAGTATAGTATTATATTACTTATGGACGACGAGTGCACTGACGACACAGAGGTAGGTACAGCCGTGGCCTACCGTACTGCTATATATATATATATATGTATAATATACTGTATAATAATAATAACGGACCTGGTGGACACTGTCAGCAGACTGCTAAACTAGTATAAAGAAAAAAAAAGCCACCACAGGTATACAATGTAGATGGATGGATAGTATAGTATTATATTACTTATGGAGGACGAGTGCACTGACGACACAGAGGTAGGTACAGCCATGGCCTACCGTACTGCTATATATATATATATATATATATATATATATATAATATACTGTATAATAATAACGGACCTGGTGGACACTGTCAGCAGACTGCTAAACTAGAATGAAGAAGAAAAAAAACCACCACAGGTATACAATGTAGATGGATGGATAGTATAGTATTATATTACTTATGGACGACGAGTGCACTGACGACACAGAGGTAGGTACAGCCGTGGCCTACCGTACTGCTATATATATATATATATATATAATATACTTTATAATAATAACGGACCTGGTGGACACTGTCAGCAGACTGCTAAACTAGTATGAAGAAAAAAAAAGCCACCACAGGTATACAATGTAGATGGATGGATAGTATAGTATTATATTACTTATGGAGGACGAGTGCACTTATGACACAGAGGTAGGTACAGCCGTGGCCTACCATACTGCTATATATATATATATATAATATACTGTATAATAATAACGGACTTGGTGGACACTGTCAGCAGACTGCTAAACTAGTATGAAGAAAAAAAAAACAACCACAGGTATACAATGTAGATGGATGGATAGTATAGTATTATATTACTTATGGACGACGAGTGCACTGACGACACAGAGGTAGGTACAGCCGTGGCCTACCGTACTGCTATATATATATATATATATATATATATACTGTATAATAATAATAACGGACCTGGTGGACACTGTCAGCAGACTGCTAAACTAGTATGAAGAAAAAAAAAACCACCACAGGTATACAATGTAGATGGATAGTATAGTATTATATTACTTATGGACGACGAGTGCACTGACGACACAGAGGTAGGTACAGCCGTGGCCTACCGTACTGCTATATAAATATATAATATACTGTATAATAATAACGGACCTGGTGGACACTGTCAGCAGACTGCTAAACTAGTATGAAGAAAAAAAAAAGCCACCGCAGGTATACAATGTAGATGGATGGATAGTATAGTATTATATTACTTATGGAGGACGAGTGCACTGACGACACAGAGGTAGGTACAGCCGTGGCCTACCGTACTGCTATATAAATATATAATATACTGTATAATAATAACGGACCTGGTGGACACTGTCAGCAGACTGCTAAACTAGTATGAAGAAAAAAAAAACACCACAGGTATACAATGTAGAGGGATGGATAGTATAGTATTATATTACTTATGGAGGACGAGTGCACTGACGACACAGAGGTAGGTACAGCCGTGGCCTACCGTACTGCTATATATATATATATAATATACTGTATAATAATAACGGACCTGGTGGACACTGTCAGCAGACTGCTAAACTAGTATGAAGAAAAAAAAAGCCACCACAGGTATGCAATGTAGATGGATGGATACTATAGTTTTATATTACTTATGGAGGACGAGTGCACTGACGACACAGAGGTAGGTACAGCCGTGGCCTACCGTACTGCTATATATATATATATAATATACTGTATAATAATAACGGACTTGGTGGACACTGTCAGCAGACTGCTAAACTAGTATGAATGAAAAAAAAACCACCACAGGTATACAATGTAGATGGATGGATAGTATAGTATTATATTACTTATGGAGGACGAGTGCACTGACGACACAGAGGTAGGTACAGCCGTGGCCTACCGTACTGCTATATATATATATAATATACTGTATAATAATAACGGACCTGGTGGACACTGTCAGCAGACTGCTAAACTAGTATGAAGAAAAAAAGAAACACCACAGGTATACAATGTAGATGGATGGATAGTATAGTATTATATTACTTATGGACGACGAGTGCACTGACGACACAGAGGTAGGTACAGCCGTGGCCTACCGTACTGCTATATATATATATATATATATATAATATACTGTATAATAATAATAACGGACCTGGTGGACACTGTCAGCAGACTGCTAAACTAGTATGAAGGAAAAAAAAGCCACCACAGGTATACAATGTAGATGGATGGATAGTATAGTATTATATTACTTATGGAGGACGAGTGCACTGACGACACAGAAGTAGGTACAGCCATGGCCTACCGTACTGCTATATATATATATAATATACTGTATAATAATAACGGACCTGGTGGACACTGTCAGCAGACTGCTAAACTAGAATGAAGAAGAAAAAAACCCACCAAAGGTATACAATGTAGATGGATGGATAGTATAGTATTATATTACTTATGGACGACGAGTGCACTGACGACACAGAGGTAGGTACAGCCGTGGCCTACCGTACTGCTATATATATATATATATAATATATACTTTATAATAATAACGGACCTGGTGGACACTGTCAGCAGACTGCTAAACTAGTATGAAGAAAAAAAAAACACCACAGGTATACAATGTAGATGGATGGATAGTATAGTATTATATTACTTATGGACGACGAGTGCACTGACGACACAGAGGTAGGTACAGCCGTGGCCTACCGTACTGCTATATATATATATATATGTATAATATACTGTATAATAATAATAACGGACCTGGTGGACACTGTCAGCAGACTGCTAAACTAGAATGAAGAAGAAAAAAAACCACCACAGGTATACAATGTAGATGGATGGATAGTATAGTATTATATTACTTATGGACGACGAGTGCACTGACGACACAGAGGTAGGTACAGCCGTGGCCTACCGTACTGCTATATATATATATATATATATATATATAATATACTTTATAATAATAACGGACCTGGTGGACACTGTCAGCAGACTGCTAAACTAGTATGAAGAAAAAAAAAGCCACCACAGGTATACAATGTAGATGGATGGATAGTATAGTATTATATTACTTATGGAGGACGAGTGCACTTATGACACAGAGGTAGGTACAGCCGTGGCCTACCATACTGCTATATATATATATATAATATACTGTATAATAATAACGGACTTGGTGGACACTGTCAGCAGACTGCTAAACTAGTATGAAGAAAAAAAAAACCACCACAGGTATACAATGTAGATGGATGGATAGTATAGTATTATATTACTTATGGACGACGAGTGCACTGACGACACAGAGGTAGGTACAGCCGTGGCCTACCGTACTGCTATATATATATATATATATATATATATATATATACTGTATAATAATAATAACGGACCTGGTGGACACTGTCAGCAGACTGCTAAACTAGTATGAAGAAAAAAAAACCCACCACAGGTATACAATGTAGATGGATGGATAGTATAGTATTATATTACTTATGGACGACGAGTGCACTGACGACACAGAGGTAGGTACAGCCGTGGCCTACCGTACTGCTATATATATATATAATATACTGTATAATAATAATAACGGACCTGGTGGACACTGTCAGCAGACTGCTAAACTAGTAGTATGAAGGGAAAAAAAGCCACCACAGGAGTGTTTTTCAGGCAGACAAACGTATACTGGACTGGTGGTCACTGTCAGCAAAACTGTGCACTGTACTCCTGCTATAACTGCTCCCCAGTCCCCACAATTAGGCAGTGTGAGCAGTGCACTCAGCACAGATATATCATGCAGCAGTGCAGCACACTGAGTGAGCACAGATATGGTGGAGCGTTTTTTTCAGGCAGAGAAACAACGGATGAAACTCACTGGTGGTATTATAATCAAAACCCTGCACTGTACTCCCTAACAGCTGCTCCCCGTCCCCAATCCTCCCCACAATTATAACTAAGTCACTCAGTCTTTTCTACTATAACGGAGAGGACGCCAGCCACGTCCTCTCCCGATCAATCTCAATGCACGTGTGAAAATGGCGGCGACGCGCGGCTGCTTATATAGAATCCGAATCTCGCGAGAATCCGACAGCGGGATGATGACGTTCGGGCGCGCTCGGTTTACCCGAGCCACACGGGAGAATCCGAGCACGGCTCGGACCCGTGTAAAAAGGCTGAAGTTCGGGTGGGTCGGTTTCCGAGAAACCGAACCCGCTCATCACTAGTCTTTATACAGACAGTGTTAGTTAAGAAAGTTTACCTATTATAGGATATATTGTACGAGTATTCTGATATACTGTATACCTCCGGTCTAGGACGGCGCTGTGTTTTATGTATATCTGTACATTTACTAGTCCAGTGCAGTTTTATTGTCATAATAATTATCTGCATTGCCTGTGACTGTGTGTGTCTGTATCTTCTGTATCTTCAGTGTTTCACAGATATATCTATCACTTTTTTCTGTACCCTAAGGGACTAGGGGCCTAATTCACATCTGATCACTACTGTGCATTATCGCATAGCAGCCGATCAGGTCTGAACTGCGCATGCACCGGCCCCACAGTGCGCCGGTGCATGCCAGACAGCTGACGGATGTCTCTGCCCTGCGATTGCTTCTGCCTGATTGACAGGCAGAGGCGGTCGCTGGGCAGGCTGGTGCCATTTGGCCGTCATTTAGGGGGTATGGACCGGGCAACGCAGGCATGCCCGGACCATTGGGGATGGGGGGCGTCGTGGCTGCGTGACATCACACACAGCCGCTGCGACCCTCACAGAGGCGAGTAGCTCCTGCCAGCGTGCAGGAGCTGCGCTGGCAGGGAGCTACTCCTACAGTATAAAAGCATTGCGGCTTGTGCGGGGGGGGGGGGGGTCGGGCCTGACGTGCGGGGCGGACGAGCCCTGGGCTGGGCATCCCCCCCACATGTCTGTGTGACTGATCGTAGATGTGCTAAATTTAGCACATCTACGATCAGGTCTGAATTAGGCCCTAGGTGCGTCTAGGTCATATATATATATAGTGCATCACAGTATTTACCCATTACGTGTATGCTACTGTGTACTCAGTCACATAATACCAAATGTATTTGCAGGTGTTCTCTACTGTGTATTCAGTCACATACTAGCGGAAAATTTGTCTAACCAGTTGCAGCAATTAAATCAATCCTTGGTCAGACAAAAATCTACTCCAGGTCACTCCAATATCTGTGGGTCATGTAAGCGGGCTGCTTCCTCCTCACAATCCACTAATCTCTCAGATGTTTCATCTGAAGAGGAGGGGGAGCATACTGTCCTGTCAGACTCTGAATCAGGTGTTTCTTACAAGGATTCGCCATTGCAAATTGATGTCCCTGCCCCAGTGGTTGCTATTAAGCAGATCCTACAAATCACTGATGATGAGAATTCCACTACTGTGGCTAAGAAAACTGATATGTTTAAACTAGAGATGAGCGGGTTCGGTTCCTCGGAATCTGAACCCTCCCGAACTTCACCCATTTTACACGGGTCCGAGGCAGACTCGGATCCTCCCGCCTTTCCTTGGTTAACCCGAGCGCGCCCGAATGTCATCATCCCGCTGTCGGATTCTCGCGAGATTCGTATTCTATATAAGGAGCCGCGCGTCGCCGCCATTTTCACTCTTGCATTGGAAATGATAGGGAGAGGACGTGTGCAGCGTTCTCTCAGTTGTGTTCAGTGTGCTACAAATATCTGTGCTCAGTGTGCTGCAAATATCTGTGCTCAGTGTGCTTGCAAATATCTGTGCTCAGTGTACTGAAAATATCTACGTTCTCTGCCTGAAAAACGCTCCATATCTGTGCTCAGTGTGCTGCAAATATCTGTGCTCAGTGTGCTTTATTGTGGGGACTGGGGACAACCAGTATTATATAGTAGGAGGACAGTGCAGAATTTTGCTGACCAGTACCACCAGTATTATATCAGTACGGTACAGTTGTCCACTGCTCTACCTACCTCTGTGTCGTCAAGTATACTATCCATACCTGTGGTGCATTTTAGTTGTTGTGCGCAGTAGTAGGAGGACAGTGCATAATTTTGCTGACCACCAGTATATAATATATTGCAGTACGGTACAGTAGTCCACTGCTCTACCTACCTCTGTGTCGTCAAGTATACTATCCATCCATACCTGTGGTGCATTTTAGTTGTTGTGCGCAGTAGTAGGAGGACAGTGCATAATTTTGCTGACCACCAGTATATAATATATAGCAGTACGGTACAGTAGTCCACTGCTCTACCTACCTCTGTGTCGTCAAGTATACTATCCATCCATACCTGTGGTGCATTTTAGTTGTTGTGCACAGTAGTAGGAGGACAGTGCATAATTTTGCTGACCACCAGTATATAATATATAGCAGTATGGTACAGTAGTCCACTGCTCTACCTACCTCTGTGTCGTCAAGTATACTATCCATCCATACCTGTGGTGCATTTTAGTTGTTGTGCGCAGTAGTAGGAGGACAATGCATAATTTTGCTGACCACCAGTATATATTATATAGCAGTACGGTACAGTAGTCCACTGCTCTACCTACCTCTGTGTCGTCAAGTATACTATCCTTCCATACCTGTGGTGCATTTTAGTTGTTGTGCACAGTAGTAGGAGGACAGTGCATAATTTTGCTGACCACCAGTATATAATATATAGCAGTACAGTACAGTAGTCCACTGCTCTACCTATCTCTGTGTCGTCAAGTATACTATCCATCCATACCTGTGGTGCATTTTAGTTGTTGTGCGCAGTAGTAGGAGGACAGTGCATAATTTTGCTGACCACCAGTATATAATATATAGCAGTACGGTACAGTAGTCCACTACTCTACCAACCTCTGTGTCGTCAAGTATACTATCCATCCATACCTGTGGGGCATTTTAGTTGTTGTTCGCAGTAGTAGGAGGACAGTGCATAAGTTTGCTGACCACCAGTATATAATATATAGCAGTACGGTACAGTAGTCCACTGCTCTACCTACCTCTGTGTCGTCAAGTATACTATCCATCCATACCTGTGGTGCATTTTAGTTGTTGTGCGCAGTAGTAGGAGGACAGTGCGTAATTTTGCTGACCACCAGTATATAATATATAGCAGTATGGTACACTAGTCCACTGCTCTACCTACCTCTGTGTTGTCAAGTATACTATCCATCCATACCTGTGGTGCATTTTAGTTGTTGTGCGCAGTAGTAGGAGGACAGTGCATAATTTTGCTGACCACCAGTATATAATATATAGCAGTATGGTACAGTAGTCCACTGCTCTACCTACCTCTGTGTCGTCAAGTATACTATCCATCCATACCTGTGGTGCATTTTAGTTGTTGTGCGCAGTAGTAGGAGGACAGTGCATAATTTTGCTGACCACCGGTATATAATATATAGCAGTACGGTACAGTTGTCCACTGCTTTACCTACCTCGGTGTCGTCAAGTATACTATCCATCCATACCTGTGGTGCATATTAGTTGTTGTGCGCAGTAGTAGGAGGACAGTGCATAATTTTGCTGACCACCAGTATATAATATGTAGCAGTACGGTACAGTAGTCCACTGCTCTACCTACCTCTGTGTCGTCAAGTATACTATCCATCCATACCTGTGGTGCATTTTAGTTGTTGTGCACAGTAGTAGGAGGACAGTGCATAATTTTGCTGACCACCAGTATATAATATATAGCAGTACGGTACAGTAGTCCACTGCTCTACCTACCTCAGTGTCGTCAAGTATACTATCCATCCATACCTGTGGTGCATTTTAGTTGTTGTGCGCAGTAGTAGGAGGACAGTGCATAATTTTGCTGACCACCAGTATATAATATATAGCAGTACGGTACAGTAGGCCATTGCTATTGATATATTACTGGCATATAATCCCACACATAAAAAAATGGAGAACAAAAATGTGGAGGGTAAAATAGGGAAAGATCAAGATCCACTTCCACCTCGTGCTGAAGCTGCTGCCACTAGTCATGGCCGAGACGATGAAATGCCATCAACGTCGTCTGCCAAGGCCGATGCTCAATGTCATAGTAGAGAGCATGTAAAATCCAAATAACAAAAGTTCAGTAAAATGACCCAAAAATCTAAATTAAAAGCATCTGAGGAGAAGCGTAAACTTGCCAATATGCCATTTACGACATGGAGTGGCAAGGAACGGCTGAGGCCCTGGCCTAAGTTCATGGCTAGTGGTTCAGATTCACATGAGGATGGAAGCACTCATCCTCTCGCTAGAAATCTGCAGTGCCACTCCTAGATGGGCCAGGTGTTTGTGTCGGCCACTTGGGTCGCATAGCTTAGTCACACAGCTACCTCATTGCACCTCTTTTTTTCTTTGCGTCATGTGCTGTTTGGGGACTATTTTTTAAATCTGCCATCCTGTCTGACACTGCAGTGCCACTCCTAGATGGGCCAGGTGTTTGTGCCGGCCACTTGGGTCGCTTAGCTTAGTCATCCAGCGACCTCGGTGCAAATTTTAGGACTAAAAATAATATTGTGAGGTGTGAGGTGTTCAGAATAGACTGGAAATGAGTGGAAATTATGGTTATTAAGGTTAATAATACTATGGGATCAAAATGACCCCCAAATTCTATGATTTAAGCTGTTTTTGAGGGTTTTTTTTGTAAAAACACACCCGAATCCGACAAAAATTTATCAGGGAGGTTTTGCCAAAACGCGTCCGAATCCAAAACAGTGGAACTGAATCCAAAACCAAAACACAAAACCCGAAAAATGTCCGGTGCACATCACTAGTTTAAACGGCAGAATGTGGTTAAAAGTGTATTACCCCATTCTGACCATTTGGTGGACATCAGGCAGAAACCCTGGTCTAATCTTTGGAAGAAAGGCCCTCTGTCTAAATGGGCCTTGGCTCGCTATCATCTCCCTGCAGAGTTATGTAACAAGTGCGAAAATTCACCGCAGGTGGATTCTCTGTCACCTGCCTAGTGGTGTCGTCTACTCTGCCTGTCACCACTATCACTACACTGAAAGAACCAACAGATAAGCGTGTGGAGGGATGCCAGAAATCTATGTACTCCCTTACAGGGGCTGTACATAGACCCATTATTGCAGCCTTTTGGGCTGCAAAAGGTATTGAAGCATGGGTTCAGGCATTAGAGGAAGAGCTGCCCCAGGATATATCTGACAATGCCAGACAATACCTGTCTCACATTACCACTGCCGCCTATCACATTCAGGAGGCGTCCTCTGAGGCGGGTGTGTTGGCAACCAAGGCGTCGACTGCATCTTTCCTGGCTCGCCGTATTCAGTGGTTGAGCTCATGGAAGGTGGACCTAGACTACAAAAAGACCTTGGAGGTACTCCCCTTTAAGGGGGGCATTTTGTTTGGGGAAGACCTTAATAAAATTGTGTCTGAGTTAGCAGCTGCTAAGACTGCTTTCATCCCAAATACTAATCCTTCTGCACAGAACGCAAAAGGTACCACTTTTTTCTTTCCTTTCGCCCTCAAGGGAAAGCAAAAGGTCAGGCATACCCGAGACAGTCTCGTGCTCCCAAAACCAAGAAGCCCAGGGCTAAACAATCCTGGGCGGCCCGTCAGCCTGCTTCGAAACAAGACAAGCTTGCCGCATGACAGAGGCCGACTTCTGTAGTTCACCCAGGTCTGGTTAAAGACCACTTCAGACACATTGGTGTGGGAAGTTGTCTCTCACAGGCACGCGGTCTCATTCAAGAGATGTCCCCGTCGCCAGTTTTGCACCACGGTTATCCCATTAGATCCGTTTAAGTCGCAAGCTCTGCAGGAGGTTGTAAGTTCTCTCCTCAATACAGGAGTGGTAGTGCCAGTACCTCTGTCCCACAGAGGCAGAAGTTACTACTTGACCCTGTTTCTAGTACCGAAACACAATGGGTCTTTCCAGCCTATACCCAAACTCAAATCACTGAACAAGTTTGTAAGAGTGTCCAAGTTCCATATGGAAACACTGCGCTCAATTGTACTGGCTATGGAACCCGGAGACTATATGGTATCACTGGCTATACAAGATGCGTACCTGTATTTCTGCAGTGGGGTACACTGGGGTTCCACAGGGATAACAGCGGGGTGTAGAGTTGGATCTTGATCCGAGGCACCAACAGGCTAAAAGGTTTGACTGTTCCCAAGATGCACAGCGCCGCCTCCTCTATAACCCCGCCTCCGTGCACAGGAGCTCAGTTTGTAAGTTGGTGCCTGCAGTGCAGGCTAATAACAGGGAGGGCTGCACTGGGCAGCTTTGAACATATGCTTCTGATGGGGAATCCCTGACCCAAGTGGATGTTCCTGACCTCTTGGAGGCTATACGGCTGATTCTTCAAATTGATGATGATGATGATGATGAGGCTGATTCTTCAAATTGATGATGATGAAGAAACCCCAGCTACCTCTAAGAAACCAGATAAGTTTAAGCACCAGAAGGTTACTAAATTAGTTTTACCACATTCTGACCATTTAGTTGACATACGTCAGGAATCCTGGGAATATCCAGGAAAGAAATTCTCTTTGTCTAAGAAAATGGTGGTTCGTTATCCCCTCACTGCAGAGTTAAGCAAAAATTGGGAAGCACCGCCACCGTTGGACTCACAAGACACACGTCTGGTGGTATCATCTGCTCTGCCTGTCACTACCGTCAACTCTCTGAAGGAACTGACGGATAATCGTGTGGAGGGTTGCTTGAAGTCCATTTACACTCTGGCTGGAGCTGTGCATAGGCCTACTATTGCGGCCTCTTGGGCTGCTAAAGCTATAGAGGCCTGGGATCAAGAAGTAGAAGTGGAACTACCGTCTAATTTTCCTGATAATGCAAAACAGTGTCTCTCATACATTGTTACAGCCTCTCATTATATTCAGGAGGCAGTTTCAGATGCAGGTATCTTAGCGGCCAAAGCATCTACCACATCTATTCTGGCTCACCGGATCCTCTGGTTGCGGTCCTGGTCGGTAAATCTGGATTCGAAAAAGACCTTGGAGGTTATCCCTTTTAAGGGAAACATTCTTTTTGGAGAAGATCTCAACAAGATTGTCGCTGACTTAGCGTCTGCTAAGATTGCATGTCTGCCTAGTACTACTACTTCGGCCCCGAAGGCTAAGAGTACTTAATTTTGTTCCTTTTGACCTCCAGGTAAAGCAAAGGGTCAGGCGTACACAAAACAGGCTCGCACTTCCAAATCCACTAAGCCCAAACCTAAATGTGCCTGGGCTGCCCGTCAGCCTGCTGCCAAAACAGACAAGCCTGCTGTATGATGAGGTGGGCCTTCCTCTGGGGAATCCCAGGATGGGAGGCTGACTTCTACGGTTTGCTCAGGTATGGCTACAGACCACTTCGGACCCCTTGGTAAGAGAAGTCGTCACTCACGGATACGCCATCTCTTTCAGGAAACGTCCACCTCACCAGTTTTGCTCCACAAATGTTCCTTCGGATCTGGTGACCGCAAGGACTCTCCATCTGGTGGTGCAATCCCTCCTGGACACAGGAGTGGTAGTGCTGGTGCCTCTGGCTCAGAGAGGCAGGGGGTACTATTCAACGCTGTTCCTAGTTCTGAAACCGAATGGATCTTCTTGGCCCATTCTCAACCTCAAGTCTTTGAACAAGTTTGTGAAAGTCTCCAAATTTGGTATGGAAACTCTTTGTTCTATTGTTCTGGCCTTGGAGTCCAAGGACTACATGGTATCCCTGGGCATACAGGATGCTTACCTGCATATTCCTATTGCAGTGTTGCATCAGCAATACCTGCAGTTTGCTATTGGCAACCTATATTTTAAATTCCAGGCCTTGCCATTTGGTCTGACCTCGGCTCCTTGAGTTTTCATCAAGGTCATGGCAGTCATGACGGCCCTACTCCGCTGTCAGGGTATCAGGATCCTGCCTTATCTCGATGACTTGTTGATCCTGGAAAATTCTCCAGTGGTTCTCCTTCGTCATCTGGAACTGATGGTCCAATTCCTGCAAGCCCACGGGTGGCTCATCAACTGGAAGAAATCTTCCCTGGTCCCTGCTCAGAGCATGGTGCACCTAGGAGCACTGTTGGACACCTACAAGCAGCGGTTGTCTTTGTCTTCAGAAAAGATCCTAAACTTCAGGACAAGATAAGATGCTTCCTTTCTCGCCCACATGTGTCGATACACTCGGCGATGCAAGTACTAGGCCTCATGGTGTCGGCTTTTGACATGGTGGAGTATGCTCAATTTCATTCCCGCCTTCTACAGAGGTTAATTCTCTCTGAGTGGGACGGCCTGCCTGACTGGATCAGGTCTCACATGATATTCTTGACTCCGGAGGTCCGTCTGTCACTGACTTGGTGGCTGCAGGACCAACAACTGAGCAGGGGTCGTCCATTGTGGATGTCCAACTGGGTCCTTCTGACGACAGACGCCAGTCTGCGGGGTTGGGGCGCGGTGTTAGAGCAACACTCTATTCAGGGTCGGTGGTACCAGGGAGGAATCTCTCCTGCCAATAAACATTCTAGAATTGCGGGCAGTGTTCAATGCCTTGACACTGGCCCTGCCTCTGGTACAGAACAGGCTGGTTCACAGGTTGAACACAATGGGCAATTTGCCTCTATTCAATCTCAAATACTATGTTAAGTACAGTTGGACAATGCCATCACGGTGGCATACATAAATCATCAAGCTGCAAAGCCATGACGGAAGTGTCAAAGATTCTTCATTGGGCGGAACGCCATCTGCCAGCCCTATTGGCAGTGTTCATTCCAGGGGTCCTGAACTGGGAAGCGGACGTCCTCAGTCGTCAGGACGTACATGCTGGAGAGGGGAGCTTTCATCCGGGGGTCTTTCAACTCCTCATGGAACAGTGGGTTCTACCAGACGTAGACCTGATGGCGTCTCGACACAATCACAAGGTTCTGGTCTTTGGAGCAAGGACAAGGGATCCTCAAGTAGCGCTCATGGACGCATTGGCAATTCCATGGAACTTTCAACTGCCATATGTGTTCCCTCCAGTGTTACTCCTGCCCAGGGTAATTCAGAAGTTCAGGCAAGAAGCAGGAATACTAATTCTAATCGCTCCGCCGTGGCCCAGACGGCATTGGTGCTCAGACCTGCAGGGTCTATCAATAGTGCGTCCTCTTCTGCTTCCACAGCACTCAGACCTCCTCGTTCAGGGCCCTTGTGTCTACCAGGATTTGGCCCCTCATACTGAGGGCCAAAGGGTTTTCTGAGGCGGTTATTCAAACAATGTTGAAGGGCCATAAACCGTCTTCTGCTCGGATTTATCATAGGGTCTGGAATTCTTACTTCACCATGATGCATTCAAGTTCAGTACTGCCAAACTTTTGGCTTTCCTGCAACATGGCCTGGACTTAGGCCTTCGCCTGGCCTCCCTCAAGGTTCATTTTTCTGCCTTGTCGATATGGTTTCAGAGAAAAATTGTGACCATGCCTGATGTTCATACATTCACTCAGGGTATTTTGCGGATTCAACCTCCCTATGTCCCGCCTGTGGCTCCTTGGGATTTTTCACTGTGACCGTGCGCCCTGGTTATCTGCCTAAGGTGGTGTCATCTTTCCACCTTAATCAAGAGATTGTGGTTCCGGCCTTTATCTCTCCAGGTTTATCCTCCAAAGAGCGGTCTTTGGATGTGGTATGGGCTCTCCGTATTTATGTGAAGAGGACAGCTTCTCTTAGGAGATCTGATTCCCTCTTTGTCCTTTTTGGTTTTCACAAAAATGGCTGGCCTGCTAACAAGCAGACCTTGGCCAGATGGATTAGAATTGTGATTGCACATGCTTATGTACAGGCTGGCCTTCCAGCTCCTGCTACCATCAAAGCCCATTCTACTCGGTCTGTTGGACCTTCTTGGTCAGCCCACCGTGGTGCGACCCTTGAACAACTGTGCAAAGTGGCTACGTGGTCCTCAGTGAACACATTCATAAGGTTCTATGCCTTCGATACTTCCGCCTCCCAGAATGCCTCCTTTGGACGCCGGGTTCTTGTGCCCGCTACAGTGCGTCTCCTCCCATGAGGAACTGCTCTAGGACATCCTGATGTTATCCCTGTGGAACCCCAGTGTTCCCCGCTGCAGAAAAGAAGATTTATGGTAAGAACTTACCTTTGTTATATCTCTTTCTGCAAGGTACACTTGGTTCCACAGGGCGCCCACCCTGATGCACTTAGCTTATTTGGGTTTCTATGGCATTAGCTGCTGATTCCTTCTCCTGTCGTGAGAATGTGGTGTACGTGGCTACTAACGGTTGTCATCTCTTTTACCTGCTGCTGCATTGGACTTGTTAACGAAAATGAGCTCCTGTACACGGAGGCGGGGTTATAGAGGAGGCGGCGCTGCGTATCTTGGGAACAGTCAAAGCTTTTAGCCTGTTGGTGCCTCAGATAAAGATCCAACTCTACACCCCGATGTTATCCCTGTGGAACCCAGTGTACCTCGCAGAAAGAGATTTAACAAAGGTAAGTTCTTACCATAAATCTCCTTATACTTGTTGCCATGTCGCATCTGCAGTATCTGCGGTTTGCTATTGGTGACCTCTATTATCAGTATCTTGTCTTTATCCAGACCTGGCCAGACGGGCTTTGACGGTGTGGCTCTTGAAGCATCGCTCCAGAGGGCCAAAGGATTCTATTAGGTGGTCATCCAAACTACTGAATGTTGAAAGCCTGCCAACCGGCATCTGCCCGGATTTATTACAGGGTCTGGAATTCTTACTTCACCTGGTGTACTGATAAGAATTACGATGCATACAGATTCAGAACTTCCAGAATTCTGGCTATTCTGCAAAACGGCCTCGATTTAGGTCTTCTCCTGCCCTTCCTCAAGGTTCATATATCTGACTTGTCGGTTTGGTTTCAGAGAAAGATTATGTCTATACCTGACATTCATACATTCACTCACGGGGCATAATTTAGACCTGATCGGTGCTCTGCATTTTTTCGCACAGCAGCGATCCGGTCTGAACTGCGCCGGCACATGCCAGACAGCCGACGGTTGTCTTAGCCCTGCAATCACCTCTGCCTGATTGACAGGCAGAGGCATTCGCTGGGTGGGAGGGGGCATGCCGGCAGCGTTTGGCATTAGGGGGTGCAGTCCGGGCAACACAGGTGTGCCCGGACCGTTGGGGGGGGGGGGGGGGGGCGGCCGCAGCGTCACACACAGATGCTGCGACCCGGGCAGCGACAGTAGCTCCCTGCCAGTGTGCAGGAGCTGCGCTGGTAGGGAGCTACTCTTCCAGTAAAAAAGCATCACCACTGTGCTTGTGCGGGGGGAAGGTCGGGCCTGACATGCGGGGCAGACTTGCCCTGTGCTGGGCATCCCCACGCATGTCTGAAGACTGATGGTACATGTGCTAAATTTAGCACATCTACGATCAGGTCTGAATTACGGATTCAGCCTCCCTATGTCCCTCCTGTGGCTCCATGGGATCTGTCTGTTGTCCTGAATGCACTGCAAGAGTCTCCATTTGAACCTCTTAAGTCGGTGGACCTTTAATGTCTCACAGCCAAGGTCTTGTTTTTACTGGCTATTGCCTCTGCTAGAAGGGTGTCAGACTTAGGAGCTTTGTCATGTCGACCACCCTTTTTGATATTTCATCGTGACCGGGCAGTTCTTAGAACTCACCCAGGTTATTTACCACCTAAGGTGGTGTCATCTTTTCACCTTAACCAAGAGATTGTGGTTCCGGCCTTTATCTCTTCTGATTTGTCCTCTAAAGAGTGGTCTTTGGATGTGGTAAGGGCTCTCTATAAATATGTGGAGAGGACTGCCTCTCTCAGGAGGTCAGATTCCCTTTTTGTCTTGTTTGGTTTTCACAAACGTGGCTGGCCTGAGAATAAGTAAACCTTGACCAGATGGTTTAGAATGGTGATTGTACAAGCTTATGCGCAGGCTGGACTCCCAGCTCCTGCTGCTACTAAAGCTCATTCTGCTCGGTCTGTAGGACCTTCTCGGGTGGCCTGACGTGGCGCGTCCGCAGAATAATTGTGCAAGGCAGCTACGTGATCCTCAGTGAACACGTTCATTAGGTTCTATGCCTTTGATACTTCCGCCTCCCAGGATGCTTCCTTTGGACGCCGGGTTCTTATACCCACTAAGATGCGTACCCTCCCTTGAAGAACTGCTTTAGGACATCCCGATGTTTCCCTGTGGAACACAATGTACCCTGCTGCAGAAAAGGAGAGTTATGGTAGACTTAACATGGTACATCTCTTTCTGCCAGGTACATTGGGTTCCACAGGGTGCCAACCCTGACGCGCCTAGCTTCTATGGGTTTGTATGGCATTAGCCGCTGGTCTCTTCTCCTGTCATGAGAATGTGGTTCTATATGACTAACATCTGCCTTCTCTCTTGCCTACTCCTATATTTGACTAGTTAACGAAACTGAGCTCCAGTCCCTGGAGGCAGGGTTTATAGAGGAGGCACCAATGCATCCTGGGACAGCCTAAAGCTTTAACCTGTTGGTGCCCCTGGATCAAGATCCACTCTACACCCCAATGTTTCCATGTGGAACCCAATGTACCTCGCAGAAAGAGAGTCAACCATGATAAGTCTACCATAACTCTCCATATATCGTCGCTGTTCTTTAGAGTAGTGAGGGTGCCTTCAGTGAGAAGTAGGTATAAGAACAAAAAAGACCGCGGCACTCCTGGTGAATATTGAAAGATCCTTTAAGTGGATTACAGTTTACATGACCATGTAAACTGTTATCCACTTAAAGGATCTTTCAATATTCACTAGTGATGAGCGGGTTCGGTTTCTCGGAAACCGAACCCCCCCGAACTTCACTCTTTTTACACGGGTCCGAGCCGTACTCGGATTCTTCCGTATGGCTCGGTTAACCCGAGCGCGCCCGAACGTCATCATCCCGCTGTCGGATTCTCGCGAGATTCGGATTCTATATAAGCAGCCGCGCGTCGCCGCCATTTTCACACGTGCATTGAGATTGATAGGGAGAGGACGTGGCTGGCGTCCTCTCCATTTAGTTATAGAGCCTTAGAGTTAGTTGATCTGATTGATTGCTACTGCTTAGCTTATTGTGGGGAGGATTGGGGAGCAGCTGTCAGGACAGGAGGAGTACAGTGCAGAGTTTTGCTAGTTTTTTTTTATCCGTTCTCTGCCTGAAAAAAACGCTTCATACCATATCTGTGCTCAGCCTTAGTGTGCTGCATGATATATCTGACTGTGCTGAGTGCTCACACTGCTTAATTGTGGGGGAGACTGGGGAGCAGCTATAGCAGGAGTACAGTGCAGAGTTTTGCTGACAGTGACCACCAGTATACGTTTGTCTGCCTGAAAAACACTCCTGTGGTGTCTTTTTTTCTTTATACTATAAACGCAGTCTGCTGACAGTGTCCACCAGGTCCATTATACTGTATATAGCAGTACGGTAGGCCACTGCTGTACCTACCTCTGTGTCGTCACTCGTCGTCATACATAAAGTATACTAGTAGTATATCCATCCATCTACATTGTATACCTGTGGTGTCTTTTTTTTTTATACTATAAACGCAGTCTGCTGACAGTGTCCACCGGGTCCATTATACTGTATATAGCAGTACGGTAGGCCACTGCTGTACCTACCTCTGTGTCGTCACTCGTAGTCATACATAAAGTATACTAGTAGTATATCCATCCATCTACATTGTATACCTGTGGTGTCTTTTTTTCTTTATACTATAAACGCAGTCTGCTGACAGTGTCCACCAGGTCCATTATACTGTATATAGCAGTACGGTAGGCCACTGCTGTACCTACCTCTGTGTCATCACTCGTCATCATACATAAAGTATACTAGTAGTATATCCATCCATCTACATTGTATACCTGTGGTGTCTTTTTTTCTTTATACTATAAACGCAGTCTGCTGACAGTGTCCACCAGGTCCATTATACTGTATATAGCAGTACGGTAGGCCACTGCTGTACCTACCTCTGTGTCGTCACTCGTCATCATACATAAAGTATACTAGTAGTATATCCATCCATCTACATTGTATACCTGTGGTGTCTTTTTTTCTTTATACTATAAACGCAGTCTGCTGACAGTGTCCACCAGGTCCATTATACTGTATATAGCAGTACGGTAGGCCACTGCTGTACCTACCTCTGTGTCTTCAGTCACTCATCGTCATACATAAAGTATACTAGTAGTATATCCATCCATCTACATTGTATACCTGTGGTGTCTTTTTTTCTTTATACTATAAACGCAGTCTGCTGACAGTGTCCACCAGGTCCATTATACTGTATATAGCAGTACGGTAGGCCACTGCTGTACCTACCTCTGTGTCTTCAGTCACTCGTCGTCATACATAAAGTATACTATCCATCCATCTACATTGTATACCTGTGGTGTCTTTTTTTCTTTATACTATAAACGCAGTCTGCTGACAGTGTCCACCAGGTCCATTATACTGTATATAGCAGTACGGTAGGCCACTGCTGTACCTACCTCTGTGTCTTCAGTCACTCGTCATCATACATAAAGTATACTATCCATCCATCTACATTGTATACCTGTGGTGTCTTTTTTTCTTTGTACTATAAACGCAGTCTGCTGACAGTGTCCACCAGGTCCATTATACTGTATATAGCAGTACGGTAGGCCACTGCTGTACCTACCTCTGTGTCTTCAGTCACTCGTCGTCATACATAAAGTATACTATCCATCCATCTACATTGTATACCTGTGGTGTCTTTTTTTCTTTATACTATAAACGCAGTCTGCTGACAGTGTCCACCAGGTCCATTATACTGTATATAGCAGTACGGTAGGCCACTGCTGTACCTACCTCTGTGTCTTCAGTCACTCATCGTCATACATAAAGTATACTAGTAGTATATCCATCCATCTACATTGTATACCTGTGGTGTCTTTTTTTCTTTATACTATAAACGCAGTCTGCTGACAGTGTCCATTAGGTCCATTATACTGTATATAGCAGTACGGTAGGCCACTGCTGTACCTACCTCTGTGTCGTCATTCGTCGTCATACATAAAGTATACTAGTAGTATATCCATCCATCTACATTGTATACCTGTGGTGTCTTTTAGTTGTGCGCATTAAAATATGGAGAACAAAAATGTGGAGGTTAAAAAAATAGGGAAAGATCAAGATCCACTTCCACCTCGTGCTGAAGCTGCTGCCACTAGTCATAGCCGAGACGATGAAATGCCATCAACGTCGTCTGCCAAGGCCGATGCCCAATGTCATAGTAGAGAGCATGTAAAATCCAAAACACAAAAGATCAGTAAAAAAAATGACCCAAAAATCAAAATTAAAAGCATCTGAGGAGAAGCGTAAACTTGCCAATATGCCATTTACGACACGGAGTGGCAAGGAACGGCTGAGGCCCTGGCCTATGTTCATGGCTAGTGGTTCAGCTTCACATGAGGATGGAAGCACTCAGCCTCTCGCTAGAAAAATGAAAAGACTTAAGCTGGCAAAAGCACAGCAAAGAACTGTGCGTTCTTCGAAATCACAAATCCCCAAGGAGAGTCCAATTGTGTCGGTTGCGATGCCTGACCTTCCCAACACTGGACGGGAAGAGCTTTCGCCTTTCACCATTTGCACGCCCCCTGCAAGTGCTGGAAGGAGCACCCGCAGTCCAGTTCCTGATAGTCAAATTGAAGATGTCAGTGTTGAAGTACACCAGGATGAGGATATGGGTGTTGCTGGCGCTGGGGAGGAAATTGACAAGGAGGATTCTGATGGTGAGGTGGTTTGTTTAAGTCAGGCACCCGGGGAGACACCTGTTGTCCGTGGGAGGAATATGACCATTGACATGCCTGGTCAAAATACAAAAAAAATCAGCTCTTCGGTGTGGAATTTCAACAGAAATGCGGACAACAGGTGTCAAGCCGTGTGTTGCCTTTGTCAAGCTGTAATAAGTAGGGGTAAGGACGTTAACCACCTCAGAACATCCTCCCTTATACGTCACCTGCAGCGCATTCATCATAAGTCAGTGACAAGTTCAAAAACTTTGGGCGACAGCGGAAGCAGTCCACTGACCAGTAAATCCCTTCCTCTTGTAACCAAGCTCACGCAAACCACATCACCAACTCCCTCAGTGTCAATTTCCTCCTTACCCAGGAAAGCCAATAGTCCTGCAGGCCATGTCACTGGCAAGTCTGACGAGTCCTCTCCTGCCTGGGATTCCTCCGATGCATCCTTGAGTGTAACGCCTACTGCTGCTGGCGCTGCTGTTGTTGCTGCTGGGAGTCCATGGTCATCCCAGAGGGGAAGTCGGAAGACCACTTGTACTACTTCCAGTAAGCAATTTGACTGTCCAACAGTCCTTTGCGAGAAAGATGAAATATCACAGCAGTCATCCTGCTGCAAAGCGGATAACTGAGGCCTTGGCAGCCTGGGCGGTGAGAAACATGTTCCGGTATCCATCGTTACTTCAGAGCCAACTATAGACTTGATTGAGGTACTGTGTCCCCGGTACCAAATACCATCTAGGTTCCACTTCTCTAGGCAGGCGATACCGAGAATGTACACGGACGTCAGAAAAAGACTCACCAGTGTCCTAAAAAATGCAGTTGTACCCAATGTCCACTTAACCACGGACATGTGGACAAGTGGAGCAGGGCAGACTCAGGACTACATGACTGTGACAGCCCACTGGGTAGATGTATTGACTCCCGCTGCAAGAACAGCAGCGGCGGCACCAGTAGCAGCATCTCGCAAACGCCAACTCGTTCCTAGGCAGGCTACGCTTTGTATCACCGCTTTCCAGAATACGCACACAGCTGAAAACCTCTTACGGCAACTGAGGAAGATCATCGCAGAATGGCTTACCCCAATTGGACTCTCCTGGGGATTTGTGGCATCGGACAACGCCAGCAATATTGTGCGTGCATTTCATCTGGGCAAATTCCAGCACGTCCCTTGAATTTGGTGGTGCAGAATTATTTAAAAAATGACAGGGGCGTGCAAGAGATGCCGTCGGTGGCCAGAAGAATTGCGGGCCACTTTCGGCGTACAGGTACCGCGTACAGAAGACTGGAGCACCACCAAAAACACCTGACCCTGCCCTGCCATCATCTGAAGCAAGAGGTGGTAACGAGGTGGAATTCAACCCTCTATATGCTTCAGAGGATGGAGGAGCAGCAAAAGGCCATTCAAGCCTATACATCTGCCAACGATATAGGCAAAGGAGGTGGAATGCACCTGTCTCAAGCGCAGTGGAGAATGATTTCAACGTTGTGCAAGGTTCTGCAACCTTTTGAACTTGCGACACGTGAAGTCAGTTCAGACACTGCCAGCCTGAGTCAGGTCATTCCCCTCATCAGGCTTTTGCAGAAGAAGCTGGAGGCATTGAAGGAGGAGCTAAAACAGAGCGATTCTGCTAGGCATGTGGGACTTGTGGATGGAGCCCTTCATTCGCTTAACCAGGATCCATGGGTGGTCAATCTGTTGAAATCAGAGCACTACATTTTGGCCACCGTGCTCGATCCTAGATTTAAAACCTACGTTGTATCTCTCTTTCCGGCAGACACAAGTCTGCAGAGGTTCAAAGACCTGCTGGTGAGAAAATTGTCAAGTCAAGCAGAACGCGACCCGTCAACAGATCCTCCTTCACATTCTCCCGCAACTGGGGGTGCGAGGAAAAGGCTAAGAATTCCGAGCCCACCCGCTGGCGGTGATGCAGGGCAGTCTGGAGCGAGTGCTGACATCTGGTCCGGACTGAAGGACCTGCCAACGATTACTGACATGTCGTCTACTGTCACTGCATATGATTCTGTCACCATTGAAAGAATGGTGGAGGATTATATGAGTGACCGAATCCAAGTAGGCACGTCAGACAGTCCGTACGTATACTGGCAGGAAAAAGAGGCAATTTGGAGGCCCTTGCAGAAACTGGCTTTATTCTACCTAAGTTACCCTCCCTCCAGTGTGTACTCCGAAAGAGTGTTTAGTGCCGCCGCTCACCTTGTCAGCAATCGGCGTACGAGGTTACTTCCAGAAAATGTGGAGAAGATGATGTTCATTAAAATAAATTATAATCAATTCCTCCGTGGAGACATTCACCAGCAGCAATTGCCTCCAGAAAGTACACGGGGACCTTAGATGGTGGATTCCAGTGGGGACGAATTAATAATCTGTGAGGAGGGGGATGTACACAGTGAAAGGGGTGATGAATCGGACGATGATGATGAGGTGGACATCTTGCCTCCGTAGAGCCAGTTTGTGCAAGGAGAGATTGATTGCTTCTTTTTTGGTGGGGGCCCAAACCAACCAGTCATTTCAGTCACAGTCGTGTGGCAGACCCTGTCGCTGAAATGATGGGTTCGTTAAAGTGTGCATGTCCTGTTTATACAACATAAGGGTGGGTGGGAGGGCCCAAGGACAATTCCATCTTGCACCTCTTTTTTCTTTCATTTTTCTTTGCGTCATGTGCTGTTTGGGGAGTATTTTTTTGAAGGGCCATCCTGCGTGACACTGCAGTGCCACTCCTAGATGGGCCAGATGTTTGTGTCGGCCACTAGGGTCGCTTAGCTTAGTCACACAGCTACCTCACTGCGCCTCTTTTTTTCTTTGCGTCATGTGCTGTTTGGGGAGTATTTTTTTGAAGGGCCATCCTGCGTGACACTGCAGTGCCACTCCTAGATGGGCCAGGTGTTTGTGTCGGCCACTAGGGTCGCTTAGCTTAGTCACACAGCTACCTAATTGCGCCTCTTTTTTTCTTTGCGTCATGTGCTGTTTGGGGAGTATTTTTTTGAAGGGCCATCCTGCGTGACACTGCAGTGACACTCCTAGATGGGCCAGGTGTTTGTGTCGGCCACTAGGGTCGCTTAGCTTAGTCACACAGCTACCTCATTGCGCCTCTTTTTTTCTTTGCGTCATGTGCTGTTTGGGGAGTATTTTTTTGAAGGGCCATCCTGCGTGACACTGCAGTGCCACTCCTAGATGGGCCAGGTGTTTGTGTCGGCCACTAGGGTCGCTTAGCTTAGTCACACAGCTACCTCATTGCGCCTCTTTTTTTCTTTGCGTCATGTGCTGTTTGGGGAGTATTTTTTTGAAGGGCCATCCTGCGTGACACTGCAGTGACACTCCTAGATGGGCCAGGTGTTTGTGTCGGCCACTAGGGTCGCTTAGCTTAGTCACACAGCTACCTCATTGCGCCTCTTTTTTTCTTTGCGTCATGTGCTGTTTGGGGAGTATTTTTTTGAAGGGCCATCCTGCGTGACACTGCAGTGCCACTCCTAGATGGGCCAGGTGTTTGTGTCGGCCACTTGGGTCGCTTATCTTAGTCACACAGCTACCTCATTGCGCCTCTTTTTTTCTTTGCGTCATGTGCTGTTTGGGGAGTATTTTTTTGAAGGGCCATCCTGCGTGACACTGCAGTGCCACTCCTAGATGGGCCAGGTGTTTGTGTCGGCCACTATGGTCGCTTAGCTTAGTCACACAGCTACCTCATTGCGCCTCTTTTTTTCTTTGCGTCATGTGCTGTTTGGGGAGTATTTTTTTGAAGGGCCATCCTGCGTGACACTGCAGTGCCACTCCTAGATGGGCCAGGTGTTTGTGTCGGCCACTTGGGTCGCTTATCTTAGTCACACAGCTACCTCATTGCGCCTCTTTTTTTCTTTGCGTCATGTGCTGTTTGGGGTGTATTTTTTTGAAGGGCCATCCTGCGTGACACTGTAGTGCCACTCCTAGATGGGCCAGGTGTTTGTGTCGGCCACTTGGGTCGCTTATCTTAGTCACACAGCAACCTCATTGCGCCTCTTTTTTTCTTTGCGTCATGTGCTGTTTGGGGAGTATTTTTTTGAAGGGCCATCCTGCGTGACACTGCAGTGCCACTCCTAGATGGGCCAGGTGTTTGTGTCGGCCACTTGGGTCGCTTATCTTAGTCACACAGCTACCTCATTGCGCCTCTTTTTTTCTTTGCGTCATGTGCTGTTTGGGGAGTATTTTTTTGAAGGGCCATCCTGCGTGACACTGCAGTGCCACTCCTAGATGGGCCAGGTGTTTGTGTCGGCCACTTGGGTCGCTTAGCTTAGTCATCCAGCGACCTCGGTGCAAAGTTTAGGACTAAAAATAATATTGTGAGGTGTGAGGTGTTCAGAATAGACTGAAAATGAGTGGAAATTATGGTTATTGAGGTTAATAATACTATGGGATCAAAATGACCCCCAAATTCTATGATTTAAGCTGTTTTTTAGGGTTTTTTGAAAAAAAACACCCGAATCCAAAACACACCCGAATCCGACAAAAAAATTTCGGTGAGGTTTTGCCAAAACGCGTTCGAACCCAAAACACGGCCGCGGAACCGAACCCAAAACCAAAACACAAAACCCGAAAAATTGCCGGTGCACATCACTAATATTCACCAGGAGTGCCGCAGTCTGCTTTGTTCTTATATATATATATATATAGAGAGAGAGAGAGAGAGAGAGAGAGTAAAACTAATGTTTGTTCTAAAAATATGTATTGCTGCCTTTGGCAATACATATTTCATATGAAGGTTACTTCAGTGAGTGATTATATGCTACCACGCCTGCACAAAAACTTCTGAAAACTCCTGTGGTGCATGCATTTCCCTGACAGTATATGGGATCGCTGGCATTGGGAAAGGCGAGACAAAACCATGAGCATTCCTGGGTGTTGCCCTGAACACAAGAAAAGTTGTCTCATGGGCATTATGGGAGTATCACAAGCATTTCAATGCAATCACCTGTATTCTCATATGCAGTACCGCAGCCACAGAGGGTGTGCAGTCAGCATACCAATGGATGGGATCCCAGCTATCACAATACCGATGCCGGGATCCCACCAGTGGCACCATACCGCCAGAATACCTGCGAGTTATGTGATTCTCCCTCTGTGGGTATCCACACATTCTGCACCTCACCTGACCTATGAACTATTATGACAGCTCGCCTGCTACATTCTCTATGTACTTATATCACTCATTATCATATATATTTCCCATATTATGTACCTATTTTACTGTTGGGTGTGGTATTGAAGGTCGACCACACTTAGGTCGACAGTGTCTAGGTTGACCACTATTCATCGCCAGTAACTAGGTCGACAGGGTCTCTAGGTCAACATGGTTTAGGTCGACGGGTCAAAAGGTTGACATGAGGTTTTTTATCTTTTTTGGTGTCGTTTTCACCATACAGGGACCAGGAACCTGAATTAGTGCACCGCTTCGCTCGCCATGCTTCGGACAAGGTGCCTCGTTCCGCTAGCGATGCGCTCGGCACAGGTTACCGTTCCCAATCGTAGTCCATGTGGATCGTAAAGTATGAAAAAGTAAAAAAAAATGTGAAAAACACATGTCCTAGAACTTGTCGACCTAGAGACCCTGTCGACCTAGAAACCCTGTCGACCTAAGCCGTGTCGACCATTACTGTTATTACAAGTGTCATCTTATGTACTTATTATTCATCATCTCACAGGTGGCATAATATATGAATTTCAGCTCAAACCGTGTGGCAAAATATACATTTTGGCTCATACCATGTAGCATTATATGAATTTCGGCTTTTACCATTTGGCATAATATGAATTCTGGGTCATCCCATGTGGCATAATATGAATTTTCGGCTCTTACCATTTGGCATAATATGAATTTCAGGTTATTCCATGTGGCATAATATGAATTTTTGGCTGATACCATGTGGCGTAATAATAAAAATGTACTCACCGGTAATTCTATTTCTCGTAGTCCGTAGTGGATGCTGGGAACTCCGTAAGGACCATGGGGAATAGACGGGCTCCACAGGAGACTGGGCACTCTAAAAGAAAGATTACTTACTATCTGGTGTGCACTGGCTCCTCCCTCTATGCCCCTCCTCCAGACCTCAGTTAGGGAAACTGTGCCCGGAAGAGCTGACACAACAAGGAAAGGATTTGGAATCCCGGGTAAGACTCATAACAGCCACACCAATCACACTGTACAACTTGTGATAACCATACCCAGTTAACAGTATGAACGACAACTGAGCCTCATTTAACGGATGGCTCATAACAATAACCCTTTAGTTAAGCAATAACTACATACATGTATTGCAGAGAGTCCGCACTTCGGATGGGCGCCCAGCATCCACTACGGACTACGAGAAATAGAATTACCGGTGAGTAAATTCTTATTTTCTCTGACGTTCTAGTGGATGCTGGGAACTCCGTAAGGACCATGGGGATTATACCAAAGCTCCCAAACGGGCGGGAGAGTGCGGATGACTCTGCAGCACCGCATGAGCAAACTCAAGGTCCTCCTCAGCCAGGGTATCAAACTTGTAGAACTTAGCAAACTTGTTTGACCCCGACCAAGTAGCAGCTCGGCAAAGCTGTAAAGCCGAGACCCCTCGGGCAGCCGCCCAAGAAGAGCCCACCTTCCTTGTGGAATGGGCTTTCACCGATTTTGGATGCGGCAATCCAGACGCAGAGTGAACCAGCTGAATCGTGCTATAGATCCAGCGAGCAATAGTCTGCTTTGAAGCAGAAGCGCCAACCTTGTTGGCTGCAAACAGAATAAACAGCGAGTCAGACTTTCTGACTCCCGCCGTTCTGGAAACATAAATTTTCAAAGCCCGGACTACGTCCAGCAACTTGGAATCCTCCAAGTCCCTAGTAGCCGCAGGCACCACAATAGGCTGGTTCAAATGAAACGATGATACCACCCTAGGGAGAAATTGGGGACGAGTCCTCAATTCTGCCCTGTCCATATGGAATATCAGATAAGGGCTTTTACATGACAAAACCGCCAAATCTGACACACGCCTAGCCGAAGCTAAGGCCAATAGCATGACCACTTTCCACGTGAGATATTTTAGCTCCACGGTCTTAAGTGGCTCAAACCAGTGGGATTTCAGGAAATTCAACACAACGTTAAGATCCCAAGGTGCCACCGGTGGCACAAAAGGAGGCTGAATATGCAGCACCCCCGGAACAACGTCTGAACTTCAGGCAGTGAAGCCAGTTCTTTTTGAGAGAAAATGGATAGGGCCGAAATCTTGACCTTTATGGATCCTAATTTTAGGCCCATAGTCACTCCTGACTGTAGGAAGTGCAGGAATCGACCCCGCTGGAATTCCTCTGTAGGGCCTTCCCGGCCTCACACCAAGCAACCTATTTTCGCTATATACAGTGAAAAAGTCTTGCTGTCACGTCTTTCCTAACTTTTATCAGCGTAGGAATAACTGCATCCGGAATGCCCTTTTCCGCTATGATCCGGCGTTCAACCACCATGCCGTCAAATGCAGCCGCGGTAAGTCTTGGAACAGACAGGGCCCCTGTTGCAACATGTCCTGTCTGAGAGGCAGAAGCCCTGAGTCCTCTGAGAGCATTTCTTGCAGCTCCGGGTACCGAGTCCTTCTTGGCCAATTCGGAGCAAAGAATATTGTTCTCACTCCTCCTTTCATTACAATTCTCAGCCCTTGGGTATGAGAGGAAGAGGAGGGAATACATAGAGCGACTGGAACACCCACGGTGTTACTAGTGCGACCACAGCTATCACCTGAGGGTCCCTTGACCCGGCGTAAAACCTTTTTTAGCTTTTTATTGAGGTGGGACGCCATCTAGTCCCCCTGAGGCAGTTCCCATCAATTTGCAAACTGCGTGAAGACTTCCTGATGAAGTCCCCACTTTCCCGGGTGGAGGTCGTGCCTGCTGAGGAAGTCTGCTTCCCAGTTGTCCACTCCCGGAATGAACACTGCTGACAGTGCGCTTACTTGATTCTCCGCCCAGCGAAGAATTCTGGTTGCTTCTACCCTCGCCACCCTGCTCCTTGTGCCGCCTTGGCGGTTTACATGAACCCCTGCTGTCTGACTGGATCAGAACCGGTTGGTTGCGAAGCAGGATCTCCGCTTGACTTAGGGCATTGTATATGGCCCTTAGTTCCAGGATATTGATGTGAAGGCAAGTCTGTTGACTTGACCACAGACCTTGGAAATTTCTTCCCTGTGTAACTGCCCCCCACCCTCGGAGGCTTGCATCCGTGGTCACCAGGATCCAGTCCTGAATGCCGAATCTGCGGCCCTCGAGAAGGTGAGCACTCTGCAGCCACCACAGGAGAGACACCCTGGCCCTGGGGGATAGGGTGATTAACCGATGCATCTGAAGAGGTGATTCAGACCACTTGTCCAGTAAGTCCCATTGGAAGGTCCTCGCATGGAACCTGCCTAAGGGGATGGCCTCGTATGATGCCACCATCCTTCCCAGGACTCGAGTGCAGTGATGCACTGACACCTGTTTTGGTTTTAATAGATTCCTGACCAGTGTCATGAGCTCCTGAGCTCTCTCTATCGGGAGATAAACCCTTTTCTGGTCTGTGTCTAGGATCGTGCCTAGGAGAGGCAGATGAGCTGTAGGAACCAACTGCGACTTTGGAATATATAGAATCCAGCCATGTTGCCGTTACACTTCCAGAGAAAGTGATACGCTGTTCAGCAACTGCTCTCTTGATCTCGCTTGTATGAGGAGATCGTCCAAGTACGTGATAATAGTGACACCTTGCTTCCGCAGGAGCACAATCATATCCGCCATTACCTTGGTTATGACAATCCCGTACCGCAATTCTGAGGTACGCCTAATGAGGTGGATAAATGGGGACATGAAGGTATGCATCCCTTATGACCCGATTCACGATAAAGTCTCCCTCTTTTTAGGCTTGCCCTGACCGCTCTTAGCGATTCCATCTTGAACGTGAACCTTCTCAGGTATATGTTCAGGGATTTTTAATTCAATATGGGTCTGACCGAACCGTCTGGTTTCGGGATTACAACATGGTCGAATAATAACACCCTCTTGTTGAAGGAGGGGACCCTTGACCACCACCTGTTAAAGATACAATTTGTGAATTGCAGTTAACACTGGCTCCCTCTCTTGGGGGGAAGCCCGCAGGGCCGTCGGTGAGGGGGCATCTTCTCACAGTCCAGCTTGTATCCCTGAGACACAATATCTATTGCCCAGGGACCTAACAGGGAGTGAACCCACTTGTGGCTGAACTTACGAAGTCGTGTCCCCACCGGGCCTAGCTCCGCCTGTGGAGCCCCAGCGGCATAGGTGGATTTTTGTAGGGGCCGGGGAGGACTTCTGTTCCTGGGAACTAGCTGTGTTGATCCCGGCTCTGACAAGAAAGGACGCACCTCAGACTTTCTTGTTTCTTTATTCGAAAGGCTGCATTTAATAATGTCGTGCTTTCTTAGGCTGTGCAGGAATATAAGGCAAACTAGCAGAATTACCAGCTATAGCTGTGGAGACCAGGCCCGAGAACCCTTCTCCACACAATCCTCAGCCTTCCATATGCCTCTTAAGTTGGCATTATCTGTCCAATGCATATTCTACAGGACACGTCAAGCAGAGATCGACATAGCTTTGACTCTAGGACCCAGTATACTCATGTCTCTTTGGGCATGCTTTATAACTATATATCTATCACTTAAGACAGCATCTTTAATATATTTACTAGGGTCTCAATCTCTGCTGATAAGGTACCTATCCACGCTGCCACAGCGCTATAAACCCATGCTGACACAATCGCCGGTCTGGGTAGTATACTAGAATGTGCACGCTATCTGCAGGATCCCTGAGAATAGCAAGTGCTACCATCTGTGCAAACAGGACACCCTAGGGGAAGATTCTCAACACATCCTGGCCCTAGTGGGGAAAGGATACAGCCTGAGAATTCTCTTGTGGGAAGCTGCCGTCTCTTGTCTGGAGATTCCCGCTTTTTTCCTCATGAGAGGAGGGAAATTTACCTCAGCATTCTTCCCCTTAAACATGTGTACTCTCGTTTCAGGGACAGATGAGTCATCAGTGATATGCAAATCATCTTTTATTTCAATAATCATATATTGAATACCTTCTAGCCATCTTGGCTGTAACTTTGCATTATCGTAGTCGACAGTGGAGTTAAACTCCATGTCGATACCAGTGTTTGTTATTTTGGATAGTGAGCATTGTGAGACTCTGAAGGTCTCTGTGACATAGGGACAGACATGGGTAGATTTCCTGTCTGTTCCCTAACCATTTGTGCAATAAATTCACCTTAGCACTTACACATATCCAAACAGGTGTCGGCGTTGTCGACGGAGACACCCTCTCACACACATATCCGCTCTATCACCTCCTTAGAGGAGCCTTTTACCTCAGACATGTCGACACGCGCGTACCGACACACCACACACACAGGGGATGCTCTATTTGAGGACAGTTCCCCCACAAGGCCCTTTGGAGAGAGAGATAGAGAGTATGCCAGCACACACCCCAGCGCTATATAACCCAGGGATTACACTGCAACTCAGTGTTTACCCAGTAGCTGCTGTATATACAATTTTTGCGCCTAAATTTATGTGCCCCCCCCCCCCCCCCCGCTCTCTTTTCACCCTTTGTGTACCAGGATACTGCAGGGGAGAGCCTGGGGAGCTTCCTTCCAGCGGAGCTGTGAAGAGAAAATGGCGCTAGTGTGCTGAGGAAGAAGGCCCCGCCCCCTCAGCGGCGGGCTTCTGTCCTGTTTCTGACTAAAAATGGCGGGGGTTTTACACATATACAGTCACAGAATGTATTATGTGTATTTTTATGCCAAAGGTATTTTTATTGCTTAATGAAGACAGGAGTCTTCTGCCGCCGATTTCATCGCTTCTCTTCTGTCTTCTGGCTCTGCAAGGGGGACGGCGGCGCAGCTCCGGGAACGGACGATCGAGGTCAGGCCCTGTGTTCGAACCCTCTAGAGCTAATGGTGTCCAGTAGCCTAAGAAGCACAAGCTAGCTGCAAGCAGGTAGGTTTGCTTCTCTCCCCTCAGTCCCACGTAGCAGTGAGTCTGTTGCCAGCAGATCTCACTGAAAATAAAAAACCTAACAAATACTTTCTTTCTAGCAAGCTCAGGAGAGCCCACTAGGAGCACCCAGCACAGGCTGGGCACAGATTCTAACTGAGGTCTGGAGGAGGGGCATAGAGGGAGGAGCCAGTGCACACCAGATAGTACCTAATCTTTCTTTTAGAGTGCCCAGTCTCCTGCGGAGCCCGTCTATTCCCCATGGTCCTTACGGAGTTCCCAGCATCCACTAGGACGTTAGAGAAATGGATTTTGGCTCATACTTTGTGACATAATATGAATTTGAGTTTATACCGTGTGACTTAATATTAATTTTGTCTCGTACCGTGTGTGCATAATATGAATTTCAGCTCGCACTGTGTGGCATAATGTGAATAAGGCACACTACTGTCAGTAGCTGGTGAGCATGGGGCATACTTGCCAAATTTTGTGAGATGCTCCCGTTTTTAATAACCAATTTCACGCTGCCCCGCAAAGTATAATATATCTACTGGATTTACTCAGCGCCACTTGAAAACCGGACCGCACATGCACAAGCCCGGAGGAGTCAGGGCAGAGCTTGAGCAAAATACAGAGGCTGCTCAATGGGCAAGCTGACCTCAGTTTCCATAGCAACGTTCCGGCTTCCCTATTAGTCATGGGCAAAGTGATTCCCTGAACTGAGTTGAGACACATGACTTAGTTCAGTGGAGTGTCTCGAGTCAGTGTCTCGGCACGAGTCATGACTCATTTGGATTGGAATGAGCACTGAGCTGAGAGCACTGTACCACAGGGGCTCCACCTCCTGCAGGCTAATGCTGCATCAATCAGATCCGTCCACTGAGTCTACACAGTGTAAAACTGTCTCGACCCACAGGCAGACTCAGGATGAATGAATCAAGCACAGCAACGCATCACTCACTGACTGGTGAGTCGTGATTACTCCCTCGTCCCTCCCACAGTCAGTGTGAGACAGATGACACTCAGAGCGGAAGACAAGGTACACACTGACTGAACAACACACTGATGGGCAGATGTATTAAGCATGGAGAAGGCATAAAGAAGTGATAAAGTGATGATAAATGCAAGGTGATAACGCACCAGCCAATCAGCTCCAATATGTAAATTGACAGTTTGGAGCTGATTGGCTGGTGCGTTATTACCTTACACTTATCACCGCTTTATCACTTCTTTATGCTTTCTCCAGGATTAATACATTTGCCCCTGAGTCTCCTCCCTCTGGCTGAGAGAGGCTACTGCTGCAGCTGTCTCGACTCATTAAACTGTGAGTGACTCGAATCATTCATACTTCCTGATGATTCAGGTCACTGTGTTGAGACAGTCAGTAGCCATCTCTATTCCCTATAACCATGATGCTGCAGACTCTCTGCTCTGTACCACCCCTACTCTCCCCTGCCTCCCCTCCTCCTGCCGAGGGCGTGCTCACTGTGCTGGGCTGGTGCGCGAATTGCAACTGCTTGGTGCTGACTCCAAAGCCGCCGCCACCCTCCTTTGACACGTGTACATCTGACCATTTGATAAGCAGCAAATAATCCACATGGGGGAAGCCACAGAGGGCACGTAGGGGTGCTTATAGAGAACGGCACTGACACTCCACACTCCGCTGGGTGAATGTCACCTGAGCTGACAAAAGGAGAGAGACCAGGCAGGTGAAGATCAGTAGTTGGGAGCATGGAGAACAGACACAAGCTGGAGTCACACAGGGAGGAACTTGAGTGACACAAGACAGAACTGGAGACATAGGGGGAAGTGAAGTGTCAGGGGAGATGTGGGGGAGCTGGAGTTGCATGGGGAAAGCTGGAGTGACACAGAAGGGGGGAGCTGGAGTGAGTGGTCAGAGTGGAGTGACATGGGGGGAGGGGGAGCTGGAATTACAGGGGAGGGATTTAGAATAACACAGGGCAGAGCTGAAGTGACACATAGGGGGAACTGAAGTAACACATGGGGGAAGCTGGAGTGGCAGGAGGCAGATCAGGAATGACATGGGAAAGCTGAAGTGTCACAAGGGTTTCTCTATGATTGTCTGTTGCCTAGTTTCCCCTTTGTCCCAATGTTTTTCTGTCTCTGAGGTAGTGTGGAGAGGTGGCATAGTGATTTTTTACAGTGTAGTGTAGAATATAGAGGGGTCTGTGATGTAGTGTAGTGTATAGAGGGGTCAGTGATGTAGTGCAGGGTATAGAGGGGTCAGTGATGTAGTGCAGAGTATAGAGGGGTCCATGATGTAGTGTACGGTATAGAGGGGTCATTGATGCAGTTTAGGGTATAGGGGGGTCAGTGATGTAGTGCAGGGTATAGAGGGGTCAGTGATGTAGTGCAGGGTATAGAGGGGTCAGTGATGTAGTGCAGGGTATTGATGGGTCAGTGATGTAGTGCGGAGTATAAAGGGGTCAGTGATGCAGTGTTGGGTATACAGGGGTCAGTGGCGTAATGTAGGGTATAGAGGGCTCAGTGCCATAGTGTAGAGTATAGAGGGGTCAATGACGTAGTGTAGGGTATAGAGGGGTCAGGGCCATAGTGTAGGGTATAGAGAGGTCAGTGCCGTAGTGTAGGGTATAGAGGGATCAGTGCCATAGTGTAGGGTATAGAGGGGTCAGTGACACAGTGTAGGGTATAGAGGGGTCAGTGATGTAGTGTAGGGTATGGAGTGGTCACTAATGTAGTGGTGGGTATAGATGAAGCATTCACACTTTCTTTTGGAGAATGATGCTGATCCTGCATTGGTACCCTAGACAGCTGCCTCTTGTGCCCAAGCATATGCCCTATATAATTTCTTTATTACTCTTTAGTACTTAAACTATGTAAATGAGGACGTGGGTAGGCCATTCAATCACCTGGACTACTGTTCTATTTCTGTACATTGCTTATCTGTATAATGCAGGGCAGGGGTGGGGAACCTTTTTCTTACCAAGGGCCATTTGGATATTTATAAAATCCTTCAGGGGCCATACAAAAATTATCAACTTAAAAATGAGCCTGCCCCCAATAGATATGCCCCCAGTAGTTATGCCCCAGTCAGTAGTTATGCCCCCAGTAGATATACCCCCAGTCAGTTGTTATGCCCCAGTAGATATACCCCCAGTCACTTTTTATGCCCCATTAGATATGCCCCGTCACTTGTTATGCCCCATTAGATATGCCACCAGTCAGTTGTTATGCCCCATTAGATATGCCCCCTAGTAGCGACACTTACACACACACACAGTAAAAGAAAAAAAAACACAATACTCACCAGCCCCGCTACTGCTTCCAGACCGTTGCCCTCCGCCTGGCCGCTCGCTCCTCAGAACTATGGGAGAGAAGTCATAACATCTCTCCCATAACACTGCACAGTAGCAAACTGCCAGAGCCGGAAGCCGGAGCTCAGGAGTGAGCTCCTGCCTCCGGCTGCTACTGAGGGTAAGAAGCCAGGCGCCCACTAGTAACAAAATCTCAGCAGGCGCCCGGCTAGGTGAGCCTGGCCGGGCCGGATCAAGTGGCTCTGCGGGCCTTATACGGCCTTCGGGCCTGAGGTTCCCCACCCCTGGTATAATGGTAGTATAAGGAGCTAGTTCCAAGCCTTAAAGAGAACACACTGCGTGCAGAGTGCTACCAATACACGAACCAGCTCTGACGGTATGCTGCTCTTAGTACTACAGTTTTCATCTGCCGCTGCAGGACATAACCCTGAAAACCAATAAATATCCATATAGTTGGACCTAAACATGCCCTTTGGGCGGAGTATCATACGCCCCTTGAAACAACTCAACGTTTTTATATTTGAACCCAGATGTTTGGCCCCTTAAATTTCCCATACTTTTCAGAGTGGCACTCTGAAAATCGGGGTGCAGGTGCTGAGGGCATGAAACACGATACAAATGTTTTTTGTTTTGTTTTTGTCATTGTCAGATGCTTTAGTGTCTCCAACTTGTAGCTTCCTGTTTGTTGTGCAACCACAAGCCCCTATATATCATGTTGGGACTTGTAGTTCTCCAGCAGCTGTATAGCCTTGGGGTGGCCTCGTTGTGGGTAGGAAGGGCAATCCAGGGCCATTTTTTAAATCCCGGGTATCGGGATTGAAAAATCATAAATTCCAGGAATCCCGGGATACCCAGGACTGGTTTATTTCCTTTGTCCCCACCCTGCCACATAACTAACCACCATAATACCTGAGAGCAGTGGAGGATTTACAAGACAACCAAAGCGCAGCTTCGGGCCCAGTTGGTCCCAAGGAGCCAGCTGACAAGGCTGTATAATGGGCATTTCCGGAAGACCACGAGCCTCACCGAAATTGTGAGAGAGCTGGGCTGGCTAAATACTCTCCGCAGGCTGTCACTGAATAGACAGCTGTTGGGTGCCGGCTCCAGCGCATTCCTGTGCGCAGTGCCACATGTGATTTTTAAGGGCAGCACGGATGGTCTAATGGTTAGCATTACTGCCTCACAGCACTCAGGTTATGGGTTTAATTCCCACCATAGCCCCTAACTGTGTGGAGTTTGTACATTCTCCCTGTACTTGCATGGGTTTCTCCTGGTACTCTGGTTTCCTCCCACAATCCAAAAATATACTGAATGTTTAATTGGCTCCCCAAAAAATTAATCCTAGCGTGAAGGTGTACATGTGGAAGGGAATATAGATTCCTCTGGGGAAGGGACTGATGTGAATGGCCAAATGTTCTCTGTTAAGTGCTGCAGAATAAGTGTGCACTATATTAACTGGTAATAAATAATAATAAATACACTAGCACAACTACCATCCGCCTGTTATGATCGGCGGAGGGCAGATTGGGGAGCATACACTGACTGGGGTGGTGGCATAATGAGCTAAGGATTGTTTGAGGATGGGGGGCTCCAATTCGAAGTCTTGCTTAGGGCCCCATCCGCCTCTGCCTGGGAAGGTGGGTAGGTCACTTTCTCCAGTCCGGTGAAGTCTGTGTGGCGGGTGACGGGAGGCTGGCTCTGACCTCTGACTTCACGTTACGCTGCGCAGGGGGAGCCGGGAGCAGGGAGCTGGGCATTGTCTGAGCTTCTTGAGGACGCTCAATGCTGCCCGGCATTAATAAAGCAAAGGACCGGCTGATCCCAAAATCTCCGGGATTGGAGCTTCCAATCCCGGGATTGAATCCTGGACGATTTTTGGCCTAAATCCCGTGGATTACATGTAATGTACTATAGGTGTCAGTTCTGTAGACCATGCTGGGACTTATAGTCACACTTATATACACACTGTGTGTGTGCGCCTATGGGGGCAGTGTAAGTATGTGGATATGGGGACAGTGTGTTTATGCGGCTATGGGGCCAGTGTGTATGTGCGACTATGGGGCCAGTGTGTGCGGTTATGGGGGCAGTGTGTGCGGTTTTGGGGGCAGTGTGTGTGTGCACAGCTATGGGGGCAGTGTGTATATGTGGCTATGGGGGCAGTGTGGGTGGCTATGAGGGCAGAGTGTGCGGTTATGGGGGCAATGTGTGTGTGCTAGTCTGGGGGCAGTGTATGTATGCGGCTATGGGGCCAGTGTGTGTGTGCAACTATGGGGACAGTGTGTGCGGTTGTGGGGGCAGTGTGTGTGTGTGCGCAGCTATGGGGGCAGTGTGTGTATGTGGCTATGGGGGCAGTGTGTGTGGCTATAGGGGCAGAGTGTACGACTATAGGGGTAGTGTGTGCTAGTCTGGGGGCAGTGTGTATGTGCGGCTGTGGGGGCAGTGTGTGTGTGTGTGGCTATGTGTGCGATTATGGGGGCAGTGTGTGTATGTGGCTAAGGGGGCAGAGTGTGCGCTAGTCTGGGGGCAGTGTGTGTGTGGCTGTGGGGGGCAGTGTGTGCGGCTATGAGAGCAGTGTGTGTATGTGCAGCTATGAGGGCAGTGTGTGTATGTGGCTATAGGGGCAGAGTGTGCAGCTATGGGGCAGTGTGCGCGACTATGGGGGCAGTGTGTGTATGTGCAGCTATGGGGGCAGTGTGTGTGTGCAGCTATGGGAGCAGTGTGTATGTGACTATGGGGGCAGTGTGTGTGTGTGTGTGTGTGTGGCTATGGGGCAGTGTGTGTGTGCGGCAATGGGGGCAGTGTGTGAGGCTATGGGGGCAGAATGTGCGGCTATGGGGACAGTGTGTGTATGTGGCTATGGGGATAGTGTGTGTATGTGGCTATCGGTTCAGTGTGTGTGTGTGGCTATGGGGATAGTGTGTGTATGTGGCTATGAGGATAGTGTGTGTACGTGGCTATGGGGACAATGTGTGTATGTGGCTATGGGGACAATGTGTGTATGTGGCTATGGGGATAGTGTGTGTGTGGCTATGGGGACAATGTGTGTATGTGGCTATGGGGATAGTGTGTGTGTGGCTATGGGGACAGTTTGTGTGTGTGGCTATGGGCACAGTGTGTGTGGCGATGGAGACAGTGTGTGTATGTGGCCATGGGGACAATGTGTGTATGTGGCTATGGGGATAGTGTGTGTGTGGCTATGGGGACAATGTGTGTATGTGGCTATGGGGATAGTGTGTGTGTGGCTATGGGGATAGTGTGTGTGTGGCTATGGGGACAGTGTGTGTATGTGGCTATGAGGATAGTGTGTGTGTGGCTATGGGGACAGTGTGTGTAGCTATGGGGACAGTGTGTGTATGTGGCCATGGGAACAATGTGTGTATGTGGCTATGGGGACAGTGTGTGTGTGGCTATAAGGCAGTGTGTGTGTGTGTGTGTGTGTGTGTGTGTGTGTGTGTGTGTGTGTGTGTGTGTGTGTGTGTGTGTGTGGCTATGGGGGCAGTGTGTGCGGCTATGGGGGCAGAATGTGCGGCTATGGGGACAGTGTGTGTATGTGGCTATGGGGATAGTGTGTGTATGTGGCTATGGGGACAATGTGTGTATGTGGCTATGGGGACAATGTGTGTATGTGGCTATGGGGATAGTGTGTGTGTGGCTATGGGGACAATGTGTGTATGTGGCTATGGGGATAGTGTGTGTGTGGCTATGGGGACAGTGTTTGTGTGTGGCAATGGGCACAGTGTGTGTGGCGATGGAGACAGTGTGTGTATGTGGCCATGAGGACAATGTGTGTATGTGGCTATGGGGATAGTGTGTGTGTGGCTATGGGGACAATGTGTGTATGTGGCTATGGGGATAGTGTGTGTGTGGCTATGGGGACAGTGTGTGTGTGTGTGGCTATAGGCACAGTGTGTGTGGCGATGGAGACAGTGTGTGTATGTGGCCATGGGGACAATGTGTGTATGTGGCTATGGGGACAATGTGTGTATGTGGCTATGGGGATAGTGTGTATGTGGCTATTGGGATAGTGTGTGTGTGGCTATGAGGGCACAGTGTGTGCATGCAGTTGAGGGAGGGGGGCCCCAAACTGATATCTTGCTTGGGGCCCCATTATGTTTAAATCAGGCTCTGCTCGCTGTATATACTGTACATTACTGTACAAATCACAGTATAAAGACAGTACAATGCTTTGGTGCTGTATATTGCACAATCAATGGTGTTTTTACCTAGAATATGTTGTTGTAGGTGGTTTTTAAAGCATTAATTATCTATTTTGATTTTGTCTTTATATTTACTTTAGATTTACTGCTGAATGGAGAAAATCACCATAATACAAATTTAGGTAATTGGAAAGTAAAGTATAGATTTACTGTTCATCATTATACTGTGATTTGTATTCATCATTTTTATATATAAATGTTAAACATGCTTCCAACTACCTGGTTCTGGTGGGAAATTGTGACCTTTTGCTGGGAAACAACCATGGGCATGGCCTTTAGAACAAAGTCTCTATTTGGTCTGGAATTATTCCATAGTGTATAGTAACACATGGTCATTAAGCCCAGTGCACAACAGAGTAACTTGCCTCTCACAGCAAGTCTCAGACCTACTGAGCCACTTAATATTGTTGGTGTTGTGGGCCCTGCCTGTCAACTGTATGATCATCAAGGCCACCAATGACTTGTTGCTGGAGTGCTCTTACTGCCTGGCAATGCCAGGACAAGTGGTGGGAAAGGTAGAGGTAGACCAAACACCTACCCCCATGTAACATAGTTGGGCCTGGGGCATAGTGCCCACAGATGTGTGGTCAATACTTGAGGGCACTTGGTGTCTAGTGCTCAATATCAATGCCAATGAGCCCAGAAAGAACACCGGAACCCCACCTTACTTGTTCTAGCCATCCTTGGTGGACACAGAGGGTGCAACCAGAGATATCTCTTTATTATGGGAAGTCCACTGTGCACGCCGCTCCCAAGAGTGTCCCGCATTGCTAAACTTGACATACATTTGGTGCTCACATGACTCTTGCTGGCATCTTACTCTTGACATTAGTGAGTTCACCCAATGAGCAAGGGGGCCAGTGTAAGTTATTTTATGAAATGCAATCTTGCAGTTCTGGGACTTTCATGTTCTCCTGTTGCTGTAACATCTTCTTACTCTTCATCTAGTGTCTTCTCTCCTTTTCTCAGTAGTATTACCTCTTCTTCCCCACAGCTTAATCTTCCATATTCTGGACCTCTACACTTTTCCTCTCTACTTTTGAACAAATATTTCTCTCCTCACACTTGCTACCATAAGCTAGAAGCACAGTTAGTCAACCCTACTGCTACATCACAATTCAAAAAGCTGCGTCTCTGACCTCTGATTGGACATTCATTTCAAAATTCCGTTTTTCAATGGTGATACCCAGTATATACTAGCAGTCCTGGTTTCTTGCAATGTTTGCTTCCAGGAAAGAAGCAATTACAGTGGTCTCATGCAGGCAAGACCTGACAACATTCTTCTTCAGGCCCCCCTCTACTGTTTCAGCAGTAATTAGTCTGAAGTGGGGTGCTCCATGGGTCAACCATATTTTTACATCTACCAATAATAAACAGCATCTGCATTTCCCTGAGACATCATTACTCAATTGTATGTTGAATGGTAGAACCAATTGTTATTTGGATCAGTGTCTGTACAAATATGACAGTTGCAGGAAATGCAACACAGAATGAAGTTTATAGAGGCCAAGATGGGTCAGATGGTCCAAAACCTACATAACAGTGACTGTTACCCTGAGCAGGCAAATTACTGTAAATTGCAAAGGTGAATAGGCTTTGCCATATCTTCTAAAGTACAGTTCAGTGTTGCTATATATTAATACATTATAGATTTAGCTGAAGTCATGTTTAAAGGGGGGAAATGTATGGAGTCATATTTAAGGGGTGTAGTATGGTATGCAGGCGGCCGGAATTGCGGCAGCCAGCATACCGGCGCCGGGATCCCGACCGCTGGCATACCGGCAGCTGGGCGAGCGCAAATAAGTTCCTTGCGGACTTGCTGCACTCGCCACGCTGCGGGCACAGTGGCGCGCTACGCACGCCACGCTATTTATTCTCCCTCCAGGGGGGTTGTGGAATAGTGGAATAGTTGTCAGTATGCTGGGTGTCGGGATTCTGGCGCCGGCATACTGAGCGCCGGGATCCCAACAGCCGGCATACTGAATAACACCCATATTTATAAATGCAAATGCCCTCACTCACTGACTGACTCATCACTAATTCTCTAACTTCCTAATATGTTAGGAAGCTGAATTTTAATATAGGTATTCTTCAGGTGGGAAATAATAAAACTGCGTAATTAAAATGTTAATTGACCTCCCCTAAGGGGATGAAAAGAGGGGTCGACATAATGATGTCATTACGGATGCGTGTCTTGCATTACGTGAACGAGAATGCCCAAACTGACAATTTGCTCAAAATTTGGATTACACCACCAGTGTATAGAACTTAATAAACTACAAAAATGCAAAAGCCCTCACTCACTCATCACTAATTCTCTTACTTTCCGATATGTTAGGGAGCTGAAATTTAACATAGGTATTCTGCAGGTGGCAAATAAGAAAACGACGTAATTAGAATTGTAATAAACCTCCCCTAAGGGGAGGAACAGGGGGTTGCCATAATTATGTCATTACGGATGCATAGCTTGTGTTGCGTGAACATTAACGCCCAAATGAACAATCAGATTAAAATTTGGATTGCACCTCCAGTGTTTAGAATTTAATAAACTACAAAAATGGTCCTGGCACATATTACCGTATCTGCAACGGGTGCTCCTCGGGTAATGGCAAAAACCATGGATTAATATTTACTTACATTAAAATGTGTCATATTTACATCCCTATAGATGTACCAAATTTTTTACACTCATTTAAATTTACAACCGTGAAAATCAGGCACTCCCGTGTGAAGAACAGGTAGAAAAGTTAGTTTAAAAATAAACTGCAAATTTTGAATGTTTGCTCTAAAATAGCATTCCATCTATATTGTCAAACTATAAAATTGTATAGCTTGCAAACATTTGCGCAATAATATGTGCACACCATTTGCCAGTGGCGTGCGGTGAGGTCAGAGGCTGGTGAGGCACTACAGCCATAATGTCCGCCGAATCCAGCTGATGACCCCTACCTCCGCCGAGCCAATGCCCGCTACTGCCACTGAGCCGATGCCTGCTGCCACCGCCAATGGCTTACAAACTAGCCCACCATCAACTGACCTAGCCCTCCGCCACTAATTTGCACCTCAGTCCGATGCCGCCAATGCCCGCTGCCTGCCTGCTCATCATACTTGTGATATATTGTACATTTTTATAGAAAAAAATAAAAATTAGTGTTTGGGAAGGGAGTGGGAGGAGGTCATGAATGCAATTTTGTTGTCCAGGGCTTCCATTAACTTAATGGAGAAGGATCTGAATGGGTTAAAAGATGTAAAAAAAAAATGCGTGAGGTCCCCCTTCCTAAGTATAACCAGCCTCGGGCTCTTTGAGCCGGTCCTGGTTGTTTAAATACTGGGAAAAAATTGGACAGGGGTTCCCCGTATTTAGACAACCAGCAACGGGCTCTTAGACCGGTCCTGGTTCCAAAAATACGGGGGACAAAAGATGTAGGGGTCCCCCATATTTTTAAAACCAGCACCGGACTCCACTAGCCAGGGACATAATGCCACAGCCGGGGGACACATTTATGTAGGTCCCTGCGGCCGTGGCATTAACCCCCCAACTAGTCACCCCTGGCCGGGGTTACCTGGAGGAGTGGGGACGCCTTAAATCAAGAGGTCCCCCCCCTCCAGGCACCCAAGGGCCAGGGGTGAAGCCCGAGGCTGTCCCCAGCACCCCTGGGCGGTGGGTGCCAGGCTGATAGCCATAAGTGTGTATAAAAAAGAATATTGTTTTTTGTTGTGGAACTACAAGGCCCAGCAAGCCTCCCCCGCTTGCTGGTACTTGGAGAACCTCAAGTGCCAGCATGCGGAGAAATAACGGACTCGCTGGTACCTGTAGTTCTACAACAACAAAAAATACCCAAATAAAAACACAACACACACACACCGTGAAAGTAAAAATTTATTAAAACACACTTACACACTCACACATACTTACCTACATCCCACGCCGGTCACGTCCACTTGTCCATGTAGAATCCAGTAGGTGGTTCCTGTAAAAATGAGAGAGAGATTACTTACCTACATCCCACGCCGGTCACGTCCACTTGTCCAGTAGAATCCAATAGGGCCGGTACCTGTAAAAATGAAAATTATGCTAACAAACAAAGTAATCCACAGGAGGAGAGAGAGAAATGAATGAATATTATACACTCGCTGACGCGGGAAGACGTTAGCACAGACAGGGGAGAGTGCTGCTGCTAGCTGGGATGATGGAGCAGGCTCCCCCAATAGTTGTGAGCCTAGTAGCTGTACCCCTAGTAGCTTTGCCCCCTGTAGCAGTGCCCCCAGTAGCAGTGCCCCGAGTAGTTGTGACCCCTGTAGTTGTGCCCCCAGTCGCTGTGCCCCTTGTAGCTGTGCCCCCTGTAGCTTTGCCCCTTGTGGCTGTGCCCCCAGTAGTTGTGACCCCTGTAGCTGTGCCCGTTGTAGCTGTGCCCCTTGTAGTTGTGCCCCCAGTCGCTGTGGCCCCTGTAGCTTTGCCCCGAGTCGCTGTGCCCCCAGTAGTTGTGACCCCAGTCGCTGTGCCCCTTGTAGCTTTGCCCCCAATAGCTGTGCCCCCTAGCTGTGCCCGAAGAAGTTGTGCCCCCTGTCGCTGTGCCCCCAGTCGCTGTGCCCCCAATCGCTTTGCCCCCAGTAGCTGTGACCCCTGTAATTGTGCCCCCAGTTGCTGTGCCCCTTGTAGTTGAGCCCCTCAATTGCTGTGCCCCTTGTAGTTGTGCCCTCCAGTTGCTGTGCCCCTTGTAGTTGTGCCCCCATTTGCTGTGCCCCTTGTACTTGTGCCCCTTATAGCTGTGCCCCTTGTTGTTGTGCCCCCCAGTTGCTGTGCCCCTGTTGCTGTGCCCCTTGTTGTTGCGCCCCCCAGTTGCTGTGCCCCTGTTGCTGTGCCCCTTGTTGTTGTGCCCCCCAGTTGCTGTGCCCCTCTTGCTGTGCCCCTTGTTGTTGTGCCCCCCAGTTGCTGTGCCCGTTGCTGTGCCCCTTGTTGTTGCGCCCCCCAGTTGCTGTGCCCCTTGTTGTTGCGCCCCCCAGTTGCTGTGCCCCTGTTGCTGTGCCCCTTGTTGTTGTGCTCCCCTGTTGCTGTGCCCGTTGCTGTGCCCCTTGTTGTTGCGCCCCCCAGTTGCTGTGCCCCTTGTTGTTGCGCCCCCCAGTTGCTGTGCCCCTGTTGCTGTGCCCCTTGTTGTTGTACCCCCCAGTTGCTGTGCCCATGTTGCTGTGCCCCTTGTTGTTGCGCCCCCCAGTTGCTGTGCCCCTCTTGCTGTGCCCCTTGTAGTTGTGCCCCCCAGTTGCTGTGCCCCTCTTGCTATGCCCCTTGTTGTTGTGCCCCCCAGTTGCTGTGCCCGTTGCTGTGCCCCTTGTTGTTGTGTTCCCCAGTTGCTGTGCCCCTCTTGATGCCCCCAACACAAACACATAAAAAAAAAAAACCACACACACATACTTACCGCTCCTGCAGCGCTGTCCTCCGTCCGTCCGTCCGTCCGTCCGCCGGCTCGTCTCTGCTGTACCATGGGAGAGACGTCATGACTCATGACGTCTCTCCCATAGTAGCAGCGCTGGCTGCAGCGGGCGCCCACACAGCCCACGGCGCCTGCTGCAGCCGGGAAGGGGGTGTTTGGACAGCGGATCCAGCACTGGATCCGCTGGGCCAATCACATCTGGGGCACTGACAGGGGCGTGCATTCATCGGGGCTGAATGCACGCCCCTGTCATTGCGGCACCAGTATAGGTGCCGCTTGTCCATTCATTTTCAATGGGCTTTCATAGCCCATTGCTGCGCCCCGCCCCTGCCCGCCCCCGCTACCCGGAGTTTTAGTGTTAGCAGCGGGAGCCACCTCTCCCGCTGCCTCCCACCCTCACAAGCAGCCACAGGGGGGGAATTATTAAAATAATGAAAAAAGATATTGATAACAGACTCTGTTATACATATCTTCTTTTTATTATTTTAATCATTATGACAGGGGAGGCACTGCCTCCCCTGCCTCCCCTGACTGCACGTCCCTGCCATTTGCATGTGTTAAAAGATTTAACTTTTTGTAATTGCTAAATGTAACAAATCCATAGAGCAAATTTGAGTATAAATTTGTTATGAAACTTAGGGGTATATTTACTAAGGTCCCGATTTTGACCGAGATGATGTTTTTGCTTCAAAGTGTCATCTCGGGAATTTACTAAACTCAAATCACGGCAGTGATGAGGGCATTCGTATTATTTTGGAAGTCCTAGGAAAAAAATTACAAATCAATACACCATCGGTCAAATACGCCTGCAATTTGGTAGAAATCGGTCATTTACTAAAAAGTGCAAATCACAAACACTGCCGACAATAGCCAAACACTGCCGTGCTGAAATACAATTAGTGAAAAAGTGCTAAAAAAAAACAGACCTGCTTTTTTTTACCGTGTTCGGATAGGCATGCACGGATCCATGAGATCCGTGCATGTTTTTCAGTGGGAAGGGGTGGGAAAGTGTTATTAAAAAAAAAAAATGCGTGGGGTACCCCCTCCTAAGCAAAACCAGCCTCGGGCTCTTTGAGCCGGCCCTGGTTGAAAAAATATGGGGGGGAAATGATAGGGGTTCCCCATATTTAAACAACCAGCACCGGGCTCTGCGCCTGGTCCTGGTTCCAAAAATACGGGGGACAAAAAGCGTAGGGGTCCCCCGTATTTCTGAAACCAGCACCGGGCTCCACTAGCCAGATACATAATGCCACAGCCGGGGGACACTTTTATCTAGGTCCCTGCGGCCCTGGCATTACATAACCAACTAGTCACCCCTGGCCGGGGTACCCTGGAGGAGTGGGGACCCCTTTAATCAAGGGGTCCCCCCCCTCCAGCCACCCAAGGGCCAGGGGTGAAGCCCGAGGCTGTCCCCCCCATCCAAGGGCTGCGGATGGGAGGCTGATAGCCTTTTTGTCAAAAAATGAATATTGTTTTTAGTAGCAGTACTACAAGTCCCAGCAAGCCTCCCCTGCAAGCTGGTACTTGGAGAACCACAAGTACCAGCATGCGGTGGAAAACCGGGCCCGCTGGTACCTGTAGTAGTACTACTACTAAAGAAATACCCCAATAAAAACAGAAGACACACACCTTGAAAGTAAAAGTTTAATACATACATACACACCTCCATATAACTTTGTGGTTAGCGGTGAGGTTACTTTCGGTCAACCGCTGACCACAAAGTTCCCACCATTGGTTACAATGGAGCGCATAGGCGCTACTTTGTAACACTGCCGTGTGCTGCCTGTCATACACTACAGGAGCACACAGCCAATCAGGAGGGTGCCACAACGTGGCGCTCCCTGATTGGCTGATGGAACCCTCTTAGACAAAAGTCAGGGGGGGTTCCTGGCATTCGGGGAAAGGGGTCCCATGTGAAAACATGGGTCCCCTTTCAGTGCGAGGTCGGGTGTCCGTTTTGTTATTTTGCAAAGTACCAGGATTACAAAAAGAAAAGAAGAGGAGCCATCTACACTGGATTTTGTGAGTATAATTTTTTCAATAGGTACACCATGGATTCTACATGGAGAAGAGGACCGACCCTCGTGTGAACATAGGTAAGTATGTGTATATGGAGGTGTGGATGTATGTATTAAACTTTTACTTTCAAGGTGTGTGTCTTCTGTTTTTATTGGGGTATTTTTTTAGTAGTAGTACTACAGGTACCAGCGGGCCCGGTTTTCCACCGCATGCTGGTACTTGTGGTTCTCCAAGTACCAGCTTGCGGGGGAGGCTTGCTGGGACTTGTAGTACTGCTACTAAAAACAATATTCATTTTTTGACAAAAAGGCTATCAGCCTCCCATCCGCAGCCCTTGGATGGGGGGGGGGACAGCCTCGGGCTTCACCCCTGGCCCTTGGGTGGCTGGAGGGGGGGACCCCTTGATTGAAGGGGTCCCCACTCCTCCAGGGTACCCCGGCCAGGGGTGACTAGTTGGTTATGTAATGCCAGGGCCGCAGGGACCTAGATAAAAGTGTCCCCCGGCTGTGGCATTATGTATCTGGCTAGTGGAGCCCGGTGCTGGTTTCAGAAATACGGGGGACCCCTACGCTTTTTGTCCCCCGTATTTTTGGAACCAGGACCAGGCGCAGAGCCCGGTGCTGGTTGTTTAAATATGGGGGAACCCCTGACATTTTTTTCCCCATATTTTTTCAACCAGGACCGGCTCAAAGAGCCTGAGGCTGGTTTTGCTTAGGAGGGGGGACCCCACGCTATTTTTTTTTTTATTTTAACACTGATTTCTATTTTAATAAAGGTGCACAATGAAGCCCAGCACGGATCTCTCAGATTCGGCCGAGATTCATTGTATTAAAGTCGGCAGTGTTTTACAAGTCACTCACGTAAAACACTGCAAGAAAAAATGAATGACATCGACATCGGTAAATACGAAAATGCAGAATACGACAGCTTAGTAAATTAGTCGTAATAAATTCAAAAAGTTGCAACTTTACACTTTCGATGTCATTCGTGATTGAACTTTAACCTCAGTCGGGAAATTACGAATTTTAGTAAATATACCCCTTAATTTATGAAATAAATATTCAGCCATGTAAACCTATAAGAATTGGCAGAGTGTCATTCTGAGTTTATTTTCATGAGTAGATTCATGAACAGTGTTTCCATTGTGATTTTCTGCTATTGAAAATTGATGCTACAAATTGCTATAATAATAATAATAATAATAATAATAATAGTACTAATAATAATAATGTGCTTTTTCCCTTACGTCCTAGAGGATACTGGGGTCCACATTAGTACCATGGGGTATAGACGGGTCCACTAGGAACCATATACACTTTAAGAATTTTTATAGTGTGGGCTGGCTCCTCTCTCTATGCCCCTTTTACCAGACTCAGTTTAGAGAATGTGCCCGGAGGAGCCGCTCACGCTTGGGAAGCTCCTGAAGAGTTTTCTGCATTTATTTTCTTTTTTGTTGTTTTCAGGCATGTGTGGCTGGCACCAGACTGCCTGCTTTGTGGGACTTGGGGGGGGACGGCCCAACCTCCCTATGGGTCCTATTCACAAGCCCCACCACGGCAAACGTACAGACCCGCAGCACGCTGCCTCCCCTAACAGAGCCAGAAGAATGAAGAGTGGTGAGTAGGTGGTCGGCATCCCGGTTAGCGGGTCGCCAGCTGTAATGATGGCACAAGGGTAGAAGCACAGCGCTGACAAGCAGGCTGCGGCTCTAGGCTTCAGAGGCATATAGGGTGTGTGTTCCGCTGTGAGGGGCGAGCTGAAGCCACAACATCCATATACCCACACTGGCAGCACTTCTACAGGGGTTTTAACCCACTGTAGGACAGAAATGACCTCAGCCAGTATAAAAAAAACAGGAAGACCATGCCTCATTAAGGGGGCGGGGCTTCACTATGAGCGGATCCAGCAGCTCACCAGCGCCATTTTCCCTATGCAGCTGAACACAGACAGACTGGCAGGGAAGTGTAGCTCCTCCACAAGGATTCCAGAGCAACTCAGCAGTACCAGGGGGTCATAGCAAATAGGGGGAGCAATATTTGGTGTACTAAACCCTATTAAGGGTACTTAGTTTGCGCCCCAGCTGAATTTGTACTTTAGCTATAGGGGCGCTGTGTGGCTGGCTCCAATATACTTTGTGTCTCCCTAGAGGGCTCTGTGTGGGTTAACTGTGTTATACCCTAATTTCCTGTGTGTGTGTGTGTGTGTGTGTGTGTGTGTGTGTGTGTGTGTGTGTGTGTGTTTCCTTTCACATTTACTATGTCAAAGGAATGTGTATCATGCACAGCAGATTTTTTCTCAATCTGGGGGATCACTGCCATGTACTCAGGATAGTACACATTCTCAGGCTAGTGGATCTGAACCAGTGTGGTTATATTCATTAAAAGGGATGATTTCAAATATTTCAAATAAATTATCCCAAAATAAGAAGGCAATCTGTTGATGACCTGATGAATAGCTATTCAGTGGTTATTCCAGTGTCTCAGACCCCTGTCATTTGTCCACAGAAGCGTACTCTGGCCCAAATCATGCAGGCTGATACCGATGATGATGTATCAGACCCAGAGGTGGGTGAGGTGGACTCGGGAGGGGGAGAATGCAGCTTTGTCACAGGGAATACAGGCCCTGATAGAAGCTATTAGAGATGTCCTGCACATCCCTGATAAAGTGTCAGAGGAAGATGAGGAATCTTATTTTAATGTAAAACAGAAATCCTCAGATACTTACCCTGCATCGAAGGAATTAAGGGGGTCATTCCGACCCGTTCGTATGCAGCGGTTTATTGCTGTGGTAAGAACGGGTGCGAAATGCGCATGCGTGGCGGGCGTAGTGCACGTGCGCGACGTTGCCCGGCGTCAGGGGTCGCCGGGTTACGTCGCGACTTACAAAGGAAACGGTCGCAGAGCCAACCGCTAAGAAGATTGACAGGATGGAGGCGTGGCTGGGCGGATCCGGAGTGTTTGGAGCCATTTTCGGGGAGTGGTGAGTATAACGCAGGCATGTCCAGCAGAATGGAGGGCAGAGGAGTGACATCAAAGCCGAGCCCATCATCGCTGGATCCATCGCACAGGGTAAGTAGGTATAGGGCTGGTTTTGTTCTGCTTGAAAAATTTTTAGCTTAGCAGGGCTGCACAAGCGATCACAGCCCTGCTAAGCTAAAATACACTCCCCCAACCATAGGCGTGGACTAGTTGATCGCAGCAGCAGCAAAAAGTTGCTGGCTGCGATCAACTTGGAATGACCACCTAAATTCCCTTTTTGAAGCAACTTGGGTAAATCCTGACAAGAAGTTTCAGGTCCCAAAATGGTTACTCACCTCCTTCCCGTTCCCACAGGTTGATAAAAACAAATGGGAAAACCCACCGATTGTTGATGCATCGGTTTCTAGGCTGTCACATAAGATAGTTTTATCTGTTCCTGGGGCAGCTTCCTTGAAGGATACTGCAGACCGCAAGATTGAGACCATTCTCAAATCTCTGTACACAGCTGCGGGGGCGGCCCAGAGACCCACTATATATATATATATATATATATATATCAGTGTATATGTATATATATATATATATATATCAGTGTATATGTATATATATATATATATTAGAAAGAAATAGTATGGGTGGTATTGGCGCTACTCCTCTCCTTAAAGCTTAGTAAATGTCCTTTTTCCTCCTCTGTGGTAACAGGACTTTTTTGGAAATAATAATCAGTACTGTTTTTCCTATAAAGATGCTTTTAATATATTCCCATATAGTTCTGAGAGGGTCTACATATATGCATTTATTACGGGGAGTTTTTAAGAATATATAGACACTGCTAGCACTAATAGCACTTTATAATTTATATATGAGCATGGTCACTTTAAATCTAGACTAATCACTAATAAATATAAAAAATGTATAACCATATGCGCACGTGATGCACTTAACTATGCATGTGATAAGGTTATTTACCCACATATGATGTAGGATTTCACTTGTGGCTAGAAAAAATTGTATTATATGAGCACTTTAATATGACACACGAATCACATTATATTTTAATAAGGGTCAGTATTTTAAGGTTTATTATTCTAATATGTATATTTTTTTAGTTATCTCTTTTCTTATTATTTATGAATATGTCTTATGGTTTATTCTTCCTATATTTCCATCAGTGTAATATTCCCGTTCATATACTATTGTTTACATCCTGTATTACTTGGTCTCCTTAAAGATGGCGCCTTATGTGTGGACATTGGTGGATAGCAGAGCCGGCCTTAGGCATAGGCAAACTAGGCAAATGCCTAGGGCATTTGGTATGCTTAGGGGCACCAGCAGCTTCTGCTGATTAAAATGATATGCAGCATGCCTATATTCTGTGTGTTTTCCTGGAAATCACTGTAATGCAGCATTACGTATGCAGATACAGCCGCAGTCGCACACAGAATATTAGGCATGCTGCATATCATTTTAAGCAGCAGAAGTTGCTTGTGCATCCTAGCCACATAGTAATGCAAATAAGATGCATTTTCATAAACAAAAGACGCCTGATGTTAGCAGAGCTGCCAGCTGACTCATGCCAGGTATCTCTTGCAGAACTCGCGGCGGTGCTAGGGGGCACCAGCCAAAATCTTGCCTAGGGCATCATATTGGTTATGGCCGGCTCTGGTGGATAGCTTCAGATGCCCGTGACGTAGGGGTGCGGCGAAGGCGGGCGGCATTGTGACTGGCCAGGCCAGCGCATGCGCCCTGGACGCTGCGAGGCTGAATGAAGTGAGGGCGGCTGTGATGCCCTGTCCGTCCGTGATTTCCGGCGATCGCTGCGGACAGGAGCGGATCAGCCTCCCCACCCCACATGATATGATTCTGTGCAGTGGCGCAGGGTTAGTGAGTTTGCCAGGACTCTGCTATAACTTAAAATATTGATTATGTTGTGGTAAGAATGGGATTTTAGGTCTTCCGGGCGGAAGTGACATCGCTTCCGGGGACTGATAGCCATCAATTTCCTGTTCAATTGAAAGATTGATATGGGTATAAATATATGATCTATGCAGCATGTATCATTATACTCCTGAGGAAGTCCAGGCCGTGGGCATAGGACGAAACGCGTTGAGTGTTTTCTCGTATGGACGACTACTAACAGATAAGCTGTCTTTTATTTCTTGCACTGTACGGGCAACTACTTTTATTATTTAGGACCAGTTTTTTTGGAATAAATGGGTTTTTATTAGAGATGAGCGCCTGAAATTTTTCGGGTTTTGTGTTTTGGTTTTGGGTTCGGTTCCGCGGCCGTGTTTTGGGTTCGAACGCGTTTTGGCAAAACCTCACCGAATTTTTTTTGTCGGATTCGGGTGTGTTTTGGATTCGGGTGTTTTTTTCAAAAAACACTAAAAAACAGCTTAAATCATAGAATTTGGGGGTCATTTTGATCCCAAAGTATTATTAACCTCAAAAACCATAATTTACACTCATTTTCAGTCTATTCTGAATACCTCACACCTCACAATATTATTTTTAGTCCTAAAATTTGCACCGAGGTCGCTGTGTGAGTAAGATAAGCGACCCTAGTGGCCGACACAAACACCGGGCCCATCTAGGAGTGGCACTGCAGTGTCACGCAGGATGTCCCTTCCAAAAAACCCTCCCCAAACAGCACATGACGCAAAGAAAAAAAGAGGCGCAATGAGGTAGCTGTGTGAGTAAGATTAGCGACCCTAGTGGCCGACACAAACACCGGGCCCATCTAGGAGTGGCACTGCAGTGTCACACAGGATGGCCCTTCCAAAAAACCCTCCCCAAACAGCACATGACGCAAAGAAAAAAAGAGGCGCAATGAGGTAGCTGTGTGAGTAAGATTAGCGACCCTAGTGGCCGACACAAACACCGGGCCCATCTAGGAGTGGCACTGCAGTGTCACGCAGGATGTCCCTTCCAAAAAACCCTCCCCAAACAGCACATGACGCAAAGAAAAAAAGAGGCGCAATGAGGTAGCTGTGTGAGTAAGATTAGCGACCCTAGTGGCCGACACAAACACCGGGCCCATCTAGGAGTGGCACTGCAGTGTCACGCAGGATGTCCCTTCCAAAAAACCCTCCCCAAACAGCACATGACGCAAAGAAAAAAAGAGGCGCAATGAGGTAGCTGACTGTGTGAGTAAGATTAGCGACCCTAGTGGCCGACACAAACACCGGGCCCATTTAGGAGTGGCACTGCAGTGTCACGCAGGATGTCCCTTCCAAAAAACCCTCCCCAATCAGCACATGATGCAAAGAAAAAGAAAAGAAAAAAGAGGTGCAAGATGGAATTGTCCTTGGGCCCTCCCACCCACCCTTATGTTGTATAAACAAAACAGGACATGCACACTTTAACCAACCCATCATTTCAGTGACAGGGTCTGCCACACGACTGTGACTGATATGACGGGTTGGTTTGGACCCCCCCAAAAAAAGAAGCAATTAATCTCTCCTTGCACAAACTGGCTCTACAGAGGCAAGATGTCCACCTCATCATCACCCTCCGATATATCACCGTGTACATCCCCCTCCTCACAGATTATCAATTCGTCCCCACTGGAATCCACCATCTCAGCTCCCTGTGTACTTTGTGGAGGCAATTGCTGCTGGTCAATGTCTCCGCGGAGGAATTGATTATAATTCATTTTAATGAACATCATCTTCTCCACATTTTCTGGATGTAACCTCGTACGCCGATTGCTGACAAGGTGAGCGGCGGCACTAAACACTCTTTCGGAGTACACACTTGTGGGAGGGCAACTTAGGTAGAATAAAGCCAGTTTGTGCAAGGGCCTCCAAATTGCCTCTTTTTCCTGCCAGTATAAGTACGGACTGTGTGACGTGCCTACTTGGATGCGGTCACTCATATAATCCTCCACCATTCTATCAATGTTGAGAGAATCATATGCAGTGACAGTAGACGACATGTCCGTAATCGTTGTCAGGTCCTTCAGTCCGGACCAGATGTCAGCATCAGCAGTCGCTCCAGACTGCCCTGCATCACCGCCAGCGGGTGGGCTCGGAATTCTGAGCCTTTTCCTCGCACCCCCAGTTGCGGGAGAATGTGAAGGAGGAGATGTTGACAGGTCGCGTTCCGCTTGACTTGACAATTTTGTCACCAGCAGGTCTTTCAACCCCAGCAGACTTGTGTCTGCCGGAAAGAGAGATCCAAGGTAGGCTTTAAATCTAGGATCGAGCACGGTGGCCAAAATGTAGTGCTCTGATTTCAACAGATTGACCACCCGTGAATCCTTGTTAAGCGAATTAAGGGCTCCATCCACAAGTCCCACATGCCTAGCGGAATCGCTCCGTGTTAGCTCCTCCTTCAATGTCTCCAGCTTCTTCTGCAAAAGCCTGATGAGGGGAATGACCTGACTCAGGCTGGCAGTGTCTGAACTGACTTCACGTGTGGCAAGTTCAAAGGGCATCAGAACCTTGCACAACGTTGAAATCATTCTCCACTGCGCTTGAGACAGGTGCATTCCACCTACTATATCGTGCTCAATTGTATAGGCTTGAATGGCCTTTTGCTGCTCCTCCAACCTCTGAAGCATATAGAGGGTTGAATTCCACCTCGTTACCACTTCTTGCTTCAGATGATGGCAGGGCAGGTTCAGTAGTTTTTGGTGGTGCTCCAGTCTTCTGTACGTGGTGCCTGTACGCCGAAAGTGTCCCGCAATTCTTCTGGCCACCGACAGCATCTCTTGCACGCCCCTGTCGTTTTTTAAAAAATTCTGCACCACCAAATTCAAGGTATGTGCAAAACATGGGACGTGCTGGAATTTGCCCATATTTAATGCACACACAATATTGCTGGCGTTGTCCGATGCCACAAATCCACAGGAGAGTCCAATTGGGGTAAGCCATTCCGCGATGATCTTCCTCAGTTGCCGTAAGAGGTTTTCAGCTGTGTGCGTATTCTGGAAAGCGGTGATACAAAGCGTAGCCTGCCTAGGAAAGAGTTGGCGTTTGCGAGATGCTGCTACTGGTGCCGCCGCTGCTGTTCTTGCGGCGGGAGTCCATACATCTACCCAGTGGGCTGTCACAGTCATATAGTCCTGACCCTGCCCTGCTCCACTTGTCCACATGTCCGTGGTTAAGTGGACATTGGGTACAGCTGCATTTTTTAGGACACTGGTGACTCTTTTTCTGAGGTCTGTGTACATTTTCGGTATCGCCTGCCTAGAGAAATGGAACCTAGATGGTATTTGGTACCGGGGACACAGTACCTCCAACAAGTCTCTAGTTGGCTCTGCAGTAATGATGGATACCGGAACCACGTTTCTCACCACCCAGGATGCCAAGGCCTCAGTTATCCGCTTTGCAGTAGGATGACTGCTGTGATATTTCATCTTCCTCGCAAAGGACTGTTGAACAGTCAATTGCTTACTGGAAGTAGTACAAGTGGGCTTACGACTTCCCCTCTGGGATGACCATCGACTCCCAGCGGCAACAACAGCAGCGCCAGCAGCAGTAGGCGTTACACGCAAGGATGCATCGGAGGAATCCCAGGCAGGAGAGGACTTGTCAGAATTGCCAGTGACATGGCCTGCAGGACTATTGGCATTCCTGGGGAAGGAGGAAATTGACACTGAGGGAGTTGGTGGGGTGGTTTGCGTGAGCTTGGTTACAAGAGGAAGGGATTTACTGGTCAGTGGACTGCTTCCGCTGTCACCCAAAGTTTTTGAACTTGTCACTGACTTATTATGAATGCGCTGCAGGTGACGTATAAGGGAGGATGTTCCGAGGTGGTTAACGTCCTTACCCCTACTTATTACAGCTTGACAAAGGGAACACACGGCTTGACACCTGTTGTCCGCATTTCTGGTGAAATACCTCCACACCGAAGAGCTGATTTTTTTGGTATTTTCACCTGGCATGTCAACGGCCATATTCCTCCCACGGACAACAGGTGTCTCCCCTGGTGCCTGACTTAAACAAACCACCTCACCATCAGAATCCTCCTGGTCAATTTCCTCCCCAGCGCCAGCAACACCCATATCCTCCTCATCCTGGTGTACTTCAACACTGACATCTTCAATCTGACTATCAGGAACTGGACTGCGGGTGCTCCTTCCAGCACTTGCAGGGGGCGTGCAAATGGTGGAAGGCGCATGCTCTTCACGTCCAGTGTTGGGAAGGTCAGGCATCGCAACCGACACAATTGGACTCTCCTTGTGGATTTGGGATTTCGAAGAATGCACAGTTCTTTGCTGTGCTGCTTTTGCCAGCTTGAGTCTTTTCATTTTTCTAGCGAGAGGCTGAGTGCTTCCATCCTCATGTGAAGCTGAACCACTAGCCATGAACATAGGCCAGGGCCTCAGCCGTTCCTTGCCACTCCGTGTCGTAAATGGCATATTGGCAAGTTTACGCTTCTCCTCCGACAATTTTATTTTAGGTTTTGGAGTCCTTTTTTTTCTGATATTTGGTGTTTTGGATTTGACATGCTCTGTACTATGACATTGGGCATCGGCCTTGGCAGACGACGTTGCTGGCATTTCATCGTCTCGGCCATGACTAGTGGCAGCAGCTTCAGCACGAGGTGGAAGTGGATCTTGATCTTTCCCTAATTTTGGAACCTCAACATTTTTGATCTCCATATTTTAATAGGCACAACTAAAAGGCACCTCAGGTAAACAATGGAGATGGATACTAGTATACAATTATGGACTGCCTGCCGAGTGCAGACACAGAGGTAGCCACAGCCGTGAACTACCGTACTGTACTGTGTCTGCTGCTAATATAGACTGGTTGATAAAGAGATGTCTATGTAACTATGTATGTATAAAGAAGAAAGAAAAAAAAACCACGGTTAGGTGGTATACAATTGTGGACGGACTGCCTGCCGAGTGCCGACACAGAGGTAGCCACAGCCGTGAACTACCGCACTGTACTGTGTCTGCTGCTAATATATAGACTGGTTGATAAAGAGATAGTATACTCGTAACTAGTATGTATGTATAAAGAAAGAAAAAAAAACCACGGTTAGGTGGTATATACAATTATGGACGGGCTGCCGAGTGCCGACACAGAGGTAGCCACAGCCGTGAACTACCGCACTGTACTGTGTCTGCTGCTAATATAT